>NC_140054.1:5769855-5969855 GCF_963513975.1 Fringilla coelebs
TAATATTTTGCCCCTCTACCCTGTTGTATTATTTATGTTGCTCCCAGTAGTCCCTCCTCTCCCAACCCAGTCCTGGGGGTCAGCCTTGGTGATTCGAGCTGGAATCCATCTGAGTGGACACTGGGTGCCACAGGAGCCTTTCCTGTCATCTGGTACCTGCTGGGCCCAAAGTCTCACCTGGAGACTCTGGGACAGGTAGGACCAGTGGCCCAGCCACTTGCCAGTCCTTTGGCAAGTGCATCCAGCCCTGAGGCTTTGCTCCCTGCTCGTGTGTGTCAATAAAATCTGAGCTCTTCACCCTCTCTGTGCTGTTGCTGTAGATCCTGTACAGGTGCTTTTGTGGTCCTGCAGGGATGCCAAGAGCCTTTGGGGACGTTTCCTCTGCTGCTGTTGTCCTCTGCTGGCTACTGGGAATGAAACTGCCAGGGATTTGGGAGAACTTTTACTGTGCATCAAGTCAGATTTTAACTTTTTATCTGGAGAGAGACTGGGGACTTTGCGATGGAAAAGTTTTTAAATACCAGTGAAGGCATCGTTTGCCTCTTTTAGTGGGAAGCAGGAAGGAATTCTTCTGTCTTGTTTTCTGTGTGGAATTGCAAAGGATTTATTTCCAGTTGGGAAGCTGGTGCCTAAATCCTGTCTTTTCCCTGTACGTTTTGCTCTGTCCCTTCTTTGAAAAAATCCAAGGATTTTGGTCTTTGAACCTGAAACCACTTGAGTGAGGTTGGAAGGAAGTGAGCAATGGGCTGTGGCTGTTGTAACACGTGTGTGTCCTTCAGAGCAGGAGCTCCAAAGGCTCCCTTGTACCTGCTGTGTGAGGAGCTGGAGCTCAGGAAGGAGAGGGGGCTGGATGGGGCTGCTGGGGTGTCAGGGAGTGCCCTGGAGCTCTGGAGAGGTCAGAGCCCTGCTGAGGATGTGGGGATGGCACAGCCAGGAGCTGTGCTGTGCTGCTGGGAAGGTTTCTGCTTGTGGGGTGTATCTGGGGAAGGTTTCTGCCTTTGTCTGCCCCAAAGGGAACCCCAGGGGTGCTGCAAGCACAGGATGGGGCTGGGGAGACCCCAGGCCTCTCTGGGAGGGCTCTGGGGCCTGACTGGGTCAGGGAGGGATTCTCCTGTTCCAAGCCATATTTGCTGCCCTAGGACTTTGCTGTCTGGGTGGAAAAGATGCTGGTAGTGGATGCTGTTGTTGTTGGCAGCTCCTGAGAAGCTCTGCTGCTGGCTTTCCGTGGCTGCCAAATCCCAAACCGGTGGAGTTGTCTGTGTGCACTGACCGGGGGAAACCTTGCTGTGAAGGGTCCTCCCTGGAGGGCTCTAGAAAAATCCCTGTCTTGCCTCTGGTTTCTGTTGGGTTGTTTGTTTCTTTCCTTTTTTTTTCCACCTCCTTTAAAAGGCATGTCTTTCTTTGAAACCATTCTGAACACCTGTCTCCTGTTTATTTGGTCTGTTCTTTGTTTAGTTTGGAATTCTTGGGAAAATGTTCTCAGACTCTCATGTGCTGTAAGTTTGTTACAGTCCCAGATGCTTTAATGTTCCCGTGCAGCATTTCAGTGTGTGTTGTGCTGTAAAATAATGGCTCCTTACTCTCCTGTGTTTTTGCTGTATTTAATTTTGCTGTATTTTTAATTAGATAACAATATATTCTCTTCTGCTGACCGTTGTGCTACTGTTTATTTCTCCTCTGTACTCGGGGTAGGGGCAGAGGGGAGGGAAGCAGAGCCTGGCCTTGTTCAGACACGATGGAGCTTTGAGCAAAGGATCTGGGCGATGCCCAAGGGCGATTCTGGGCACTGCTAAACTGCCAATTCATTGATCTGCCGGCTCCACACTCAGCTGTGGGTCTGGCCCAAGCATTGCTGTTCTGGGGAGATGCTCTTTCCCTCTCAGAGCTCCCCCTTTGCTCCAGGCTTTGCCAGCTGTGTCCGTGTTCTGTCTGTGGCATTGCAGGGAGGTGACGCTGCTGTCACTCTGCTCTCAGGGGGCGATGCCAGCCCCTCGCCCTTCCCTTCCTTTTGCTCGGGCACTAAATCCAGCCTGGGGAGAGGCGGGCACCGGCCCTCAGCTGGGAGCAGAGCAGGGATATTTCCCTGGGGGACACACTAGGCAAAGTCTGGGATCAAAGTGCTCCTTCTCGGGCTTGGGCTGTGACACTGTGCGGTTGTTCTGTGCTCCACCACACGCTGAAGGTGGAGCAGAGCTGCCTCTTCCCCTTCCCACCCCATCCCTGCAGGATGAGTAACGGCAGGAGGAGGAGGAGGGGGAGTGACTCGGACTCGTATTTGTATTTTGGTCCCAAACTGTGTATATATACAATTTTCTATGTTCCTTTTTTTGTGGTAACTAAGATGAATATTTTAATTAGATAAGTTATATGAAAAAAGAGGAGAATCATGTCTCAATAAAAGCCGAACACTGGACTGTGGCTGCTCGTTCTTTCCTGACAGTGAATGTTAAACACGCCATGGGGAAATTCCGTAGCTCCCGGAGGGTGATGCTCCGGTCTGCCGCCCGGTATCCCGGCGGGGGTGCTGCTCCCGTTCCTGCGCTGTTTGGAACGATCCCCGCGGAGCCTTTGCGGGACAGCAGCAGCTTCGCCATTCCCCGGGTGGGTCGGGGCGGGACCACCGGGACCCCTCCCCGGGACCACCGGGCGGTACACGGGCTCAGCACGTGCAGAGCCAGACCACGCCCCGTATGGGCGTGGTTACAACAAAACGGACCAATCAGCGGTGTACATGGACGCAGTCGTGGACACAAGGGCGTATCCAATTAATATCTGATGTGACGTCAGGGAGATGGGCGTGCCATATGAGCCCTATGGGCGTGGTTTATGTGACATAGGGGCGTGTCTCTCCGCCGCGCATGCGCGCTGGGCGGTACCGGCGCGGCCATGGCGCACGGGCACGGGCCCGGCCGGTGCCGCTGCTGCGGGGAGGAGGCGGCGGAGCGCGGCGCGGCCTGGGGGCTGTACCTGCGCATCGACCGGCAGCGCCTGCAGTGCCTTAACGAGCGCCGCGAGGGCTCCGGAGCCACCGTGTTCCGCCCCTGGGAGGAGCGCGGGGACCGCTCGCAGGTGGGGCCGGGAGCGGCGCCGGGACCGGGGTGGGCAGCAGGACACGGAGGGGATCCTGCCCTCGGCTCGGCCCCAGGGAGGCACAGCTGAGTGCCCGGGCCTCGGCCTCTCAGGACGGGAGGAGCTGCTGGAGGGGGTCCAGCGGGGGCCACAAAGATGATTTGGGGTCTGGAGCATCTCCCTGATGAGGGGAGGCTGCGGGAGCTGGGCCTGATCATTCTGGAGGAGGGGAGGGGATCCCATAAACCCATAAAATATCCCCAAGGGTGTCAGGGGGGACCCCAAAAACCATAAAATATCCCCAAGAGTGTCAGGGGGGACCCCAAAAACCATAAAATATCCCCAAGAGTGTCAGAGGACAGTGCCAGGCTCTGTTCAGGGACAGAACGAGGAGCAATGGCCATAAAATAAAACACAACGAGCTCCACCTCAACGTGAGGAAGAACTTCTTTCCACGAGGGTGGCAGAGCCCTGGAACAGCTGCCCAGGGAAGGCTGGAGTCTCGCTCTGTGGGGACATCCCCAACCCACCTGGACATGTCCCTGTGCCACCTGGTGCCCCTGCCTGGGCAGGGCTTGGCCTGGGACATCTCCAGAGGTCCCTTCCAATCCTAAACATCCTGGGATTCTCTGAGCAAGAGAATCAGGGCTCCCTGAACCCCGCTGGGGTGATCCCTCCAGCTGTCCCCACCATCCCCTGCAGACCCTGGGCCAGCCCTGACCTGCTCTTCTCTGTCCCCAGTTCGTGGAAAGCGATGATGACGAGGAGCTGCTCTTCAACATCCCGTGAGTTCCGTCCCCTGGCACCATCCTGGCTGCTGCCAGGGCTCCTTCCCCTCCCCTGGAGAGCACAGGGGTGAGCACCCTGCTCCGTGTGTCTGGGCAGGTTCACAGGCAGCGTGAAGTTGAAAGGAGTCATTGTGATGGGCGAGGATGATGGGACACACCCGGCTGAGATGAGGCTGTGAGTAACACCAGCTCTCCCTCCTCACGGGGGCTGGGGGCTCTGCACACAAAGTAAATCCATTTCTTTGTGGAGAAGGAGCATTAATGGATGCAATCCAATCAGCTGAGCTGCTGTTAATAACTCCCTGTGTCTCCCTGTCCTGCCAGGTTCCGGAACATTCCTCACATGTCCTTTGATGACACAGCCAAGGAGCCGGAGCAGACGTTCAGCCTGAGCCGGGATCCCCTGGGAGAGCTGGAATATCCCACCAAGTACGAGCCATTCCCTGGGGGCTGGGGGCTGCTCCTGCCTGCCACAGGAACTCTGACACCTTCAGGGCAGGGGCAGCACAGGGCAGTGCCTCACAGCTGCCCTCAGGAGGGTTTATCCTCCCCAGCTCTCTCCTGCCCTCTGAAACCTCCTGCCCAGAGCCTGGGGCAGGAATTCCTGGGGTGCAGAACCATCCAGGTGTCCTGTCCCTCCTCATGGTGGGAGGGAAACCCTCCTTGCTGGGATCAGAGGGGTGCTGCTCGTGCTGTGGGAGCCTGGGGAGCTGCAGCAGCAGCAGCAGCTCTGGTCTCAGGGTGTGTTTTCCTCCAGAATTGCCCGTTTCTCCAACGTTTACCACCTCTCCATGCACTTCCCAAAGAACTTCGGAGCTGAGACAACAAAGATTTTTTACATAGGCCTGAAGGGGGAGTGGACGGAGGTGAGTGAGAGCAGAGAGAGGGGCTGGGATGCTGCTCTTCCCCGCGGGATGCTGCTCTTCCCCGCGGGATGCTGCTCTTCCCCGCGGGATGCTGCTCTTCCCCGCGGGATGCTGCTCTTCCCCGCGGGATGCTGCTCTTCCCCGCGGGATGCTGCTCTTCCCGGATTAACACGTCCCCTCTCCACCCAGGCTCATCGCCACGAAGTCACCATCTGCAACTACGAAGCCTCGGCGAACCCGGCCGACCACAAGCTGGAACAGATCACCCCCCAGACTCACTTCATCTCCTAACGGGAGCCTGCCCGGGGCAGGAACGGCTTCCCGGAGCACCGGAGCGGCTCCACGGCTGTGGGACAGACACGGCGGCGCGGTGCGAGGCGGCCCGGGGGCGGCGGGGCCGCTCTGGAGGCTTCACCGAGCCGCGTGCGGGGCCGGTACCGGCCGTGACTGACAATAAACACGCTGCGGTGCAGAGCTGTGCGCTGTCCCTGAGTCGCGGCCCTCCCGTGTGCGCGGGTGGCACCGGCGGGCAGAGCGGCGGGGGCCTGTCCCCGTAACCCCGTCAGCCGCCAGGGGGCAGGGCGCTGCGGGAAGGGCGGGGCCGGGGCGTGTCGCCGACAGTCCCCGAGAGCCCGGTGGGCGCTCCGAGCGCGATCCGGTGCCCGTTTCCACCATGGCCGCCCGGTCGCGCCCGGCGCTGCTCTGCGTCACTTCCGCCGCGCTGCCGGAAGTTCCTGTGGGAGCGCGTCGGGGGGAGCCGCGAGGAGCGCGCGCGCCGGGCCGCGGGAGAGGTGCGGGGAGGGGGGGGCGGCACGTACCACCGGGGCACTGCGGGGGGGGAGGGGGCCGCAACCGGGCAGCGGCGCGGCGGGGGGGGACGTACCACTGCTGCGGGAGGAGGGGGGAGAATTCCGTGAGGGCCGCGGGCAGCGGGGGGGGGCGGCGGGGCCTTTAACGGGGATTAACGGAGAGGAGCGGTGGAGGCACCGCGGTTCTGGCTCGGCGGGCCCCGGTGCGATAATGGGGCTGCGTCTTTCGGCCCCCCGAGTCTCGCAGCCTGCGGGGACCCCCCAGAGCCCCGGTTCTGGCAGAAAACGGGCGCTCCCGGCCGCGGGGATCCCGCCTCCATCCGCTGCCAGGCGGGATCTCTCCATCCCCCCGCCGGATTCCGCTCCCTGCGGGGCTGCGGGCCCGGGGGAGAAGCTGAGGCACGGTAATTAATGCTAATTAGCGCCTGGTGAACGCGTCCGGTGTCACTGGTGGGTGCGACGCGGCGGGCATCGGACCCAGATTCACCTCCTGGTTCTCTTTGTGCCTTTACACCCACACGGGCACATCTGAGGCGTTTAATCCTGGGCATCCCATTGTCCTCCCTCCAGGAGCGGGGCAGGAGCATCCCAGGCAGGACTTCCCAGGAGCAATTTTGGGGATTCCCAGCAGGAATTTTGGGGCTCCCAGGAGGAATTTTGAGGCTCCCGGGAGGAATTTTGGGGTTCCCAGCAGGAATGTTTCAGGCAGCTCTGAGCATCCCAAGTTTCCCTGGAGCCTCCCCAGCAGAGGAGTGCGTCCCATCCCTGCCAGGGGAAGGTGCTGTTATTTCTGGCTGTCCCTCCGTCTCCCTGCCAGGGTTTTTGGCAGGTGTGGTTTCTCCCCTGGCCGGTTGTTTTGCCCCTGGAGTACACACGAGCACGTGGGCCGTGTGGCTGTGTCAGATCCGGGAGCTGCTCTGTTCCCGGTGTTTTTATTTGAGTGGGGAAGCTGCTGACGAGCAGTCAGTGGAACGAGTCGGGCAGGTCCTGGCCGGGCTGGCAGACAGAGCAGGCTGTTTCTCTGGGTAAGGCTGGCTGCTGCCACTTTTGGGAAGGTTTGAGGTGATCTCTGTCACCCCGACCCACTGGGGATGGTGCTGCTGTGGGAGGTGAAGCTGGGGCAGAGTGGGATGAGGAAGGGATGGGGACAGGACCTTGGGAGAGGCTGGAGCTGTGCCAGGGGAGGTTTAGGTTGGATATCAGGAAAAGGTTTTTCTCCAGAGGGTGCTGGGCACTGCCCAGGCTCCCCAGGGAATGCCAGAGCTGTAGAAGCCTTTGGACACCACTCCAGGGATGCTCAGGGTGGGTTGCTGGGGGTCTGTGCAGGGTTTGGGGTTGGATGGATGATCCTTCATCCCTTCCAGCTCGGGGTATTCTGTGATCGTGTTCCAGAGGCTGATCCTGTTCCTGGGGGATAATGGCAGTGCCCTAAACAAGCTCTGATCTGATTAGTGCTGGTGGTCAGCGGGGTCAGGGCAGCCTTGTGGGGAGCTGTGATTTGTGATGTGGTGGGAGCAAACACCGTGGGCTGTGGTGGCTGCAGGCTGGGTGCTGGCAGCTCTGTGGGCTCTGGCAGTGACAGGACAGTGCTGGTGACCCTGCCTGCTGTCCTGCAGAGCCACAAGGCTGTCTTCCATCACAGGGGGGGCTCAGACCTGCTCCCAGTGCTCTGGTTCATCTTAAACAGCCCCATAAAGCAGGGCTGGAGCTTTATGGGTGCCACAGAGCCTGTGCTGCTGCGTGCCGAGGGTTTCCTGCTTCCCGGTCGGAGCCGATGTGGGTCAGGCTCCTGCACAGCTCAGGGAGGGGCTGCAGGGATGAAGGGATGCTGAGGCCATGCTGCCTGGCCACCCTCTGCCCACGCTGGTGCAGCCACAGGAATAACTTTGGCTCTGAGGTGTAATTTCCAGGCTAATTTTAACACTTCCAGCACCCCACGTGTGGAGCATTGGCTGCTCCGGGCTCTCCAGCGCTGCCAGGCCACACCGTGGGGTGTTCCACCATCGAAGCCTTCAGCTGCTCTTTAATTTCCCCCCAGCCAGCTGCTGCTGTGGGTGAAGCAGCTGCCGAAGGGGGGTGGGAGGTTTGTTTTCCTGCCTCGCCTCACGGCTGTGTCCCGCAGGTGCCAGTGTCGACCCCTCTCGGTGTATGTGTGGTAACAACATGTCTGTCCCCCTCCTCGCCGACGCTGTCACCGTGTCAGGGGCAGAGCGGGAGACCGCCGCGGTAAGGGCTGCCCCTCCCTCCCTCCTTCCTTCCCTCCCTCCTTCCTTCCCTCCCTCCTTCCTTCCCTCCCCTGCTGCTCCCCGTGGAAAACAGAGCTGCCTCCATGAGCTCCAGCATGGCAGGACCAGCAAGGGCTCTGGGCTCTCTGCTCCAGGGTGAGAGCTCAGCTTGTCAAGGCACTGGGGCTTAGGGCTGATGGGGATGTTTAAGATTTTAAAAGCAGATCTTCCCTAAGGAACCCCTCCCTGTCCTTCCCTGGGGTCTGCAGGCTGCCTGCCCTTTGCTCCCCAAGGCTTAGGGGCTGCTGGAGATGAAAAGCCTGTGGAGGTGGATTTGTGAGACCTTGGTGATACAGAGAAGGAATTCCTCCCTGGGAGGGTGGGCAGGCCCTGGCACAGGGTACCCAGAGAAGCTGTGGCTGCCCCTGGGAGTGTCCCAGGCCAGGTTGGATGGGGCTTGGAGCACCCTGAGACAGTGGAAGGTGTCCCTGACCATGGCAGGGGTGGCACTGGAGGGGCTTTAAGATCCCTTCCAGCCCATTCTGCTATTCAGGCTGGGCCTCTGCTCTGGTGCCACTCCTGATGGGATGATCTGTCACTCTTTGTCCCTCTGCTGTGCAGAGGAGTTGGGACCTGCCCGTGGCAGCTCTGTGGCAGGATGACACCACATCCCTGACCCACCCATCCGCCGTGCTCCACGCTAATTTCAGCCTCTTCGGGTCGGTGACTAAGTGTCCATTTGCCACCTCCCTGCCAGCCCAGCCCAGCCCCCTCTGACTCTCACACCAGCTAATTCCCTGCCTTCTGTGTTTAACAGGTCATTTTCCTACACGGCCTTGGAGACACGGGGTGAGTGTCCCTGGAGCTGGCTCTGACTGGGATGTGTGGTTTGTCAGATGCAGATCCCAGCCTAGTGCTGCTGCTTTCCCTCAGGGCATCTCCAGGATCTGTGTGGGGCTTTGGGCTGGGGTCTGCAGCCATTCCTGCACCAGCCTGGCAGGGAATGTCAGGGAATTGCTGCTGGCAGCTGTCTGCTCTTGAATATTTATGATCCTGGCAGCCTGGCAGCCCCTCACCCCCGGGTGGATTTTGTGTTGCCTTCGGGGATTGCTGATAAGCGCTGCTGATAAGCACTGCGGCTTTTCCAGGCCTCGGCAGGGCAGCTGGGCTGGGCCTGCACCGGGCACCTCGGGGGTCCTGTGGTGGTGACAAAGGGCTCCTCCCTGTCCAGGAGATTCCCTCCTCCCTGTCCAGGAGATTCCCTCCTCCCTGTCTGGACATTCCCTCCTCCCTGTCTGGACATTCCCTCCTCCCTGTCCTCCCTGCCTGCAGCTCTGGGGCTTTGTGGTCTCCCCTCAGATGGGATCGGTGCTGGGGGGGTTTCACAGGGGGTTCAGGCTGATAGGGTGGGTAAATAAGCTCAGGGGAGGGGCTGGGGGGAGCAGGGTTTGGGAAAATGGCTTGGACAAGCCTTGGACTCATCTCCTTGTGTCCCTCCCCAGGCACAGCTGGGCCGATGCTCTCTCCTCCATCCGCCTTCCCTATGTGAAGTACATCTGCCCTCATGCGTAAGTGCTGCCCTGGGGAGCTTCTTGGGGGGCTTCTTGGGGGGGCCTGAGGCTGCCACGGGGCTGGGGGAGGCCTGAGCCCAGCAGGGCTGCCCAGCCAGGCTGGCTCTGCTGCCATGGTCAGCTCCTGCTGCAGGCAGAGCTGTTCACACAGAGTGAGCAGCACCAGAGGCTCTTTTCTTTCCCTTCCTGTCTTGTTTATCCCTGGTGGCTGCAGGGAGAGAAAGACAAAGGCTCTGGAGCTCCCTGTGCATCCCTGCTCAGGCAGGAGGGGGCTCAGCAGGAAGGGGAGAGGTGTCAGTCTTCCTGCTCCCCTCAGACTTGAGCTCAACCACCCAAAACGTTCCTCCACAGGCCCCGGATCCCGGTGACCCTCAACATGAAGATGGTCATGCCCTCCTGGTCAGTGCTTTGGGGGGCAGGGCTGGATGGGACCCTTCTGGGGAATGAAGGTGGGGGGGACAAAATCCACTGCCCTATGGGGGCCAGGGAAGGGCAGAGCCCCCCCAGTTCCTGCCTCCCTGCACTTGGGGTGCTGGGAGAGGTTTTGGCTGACCCTGCTGCTTCCCCCAGGTTTGACCTGATGGGATTGACTCCAGATGCACCTGAGGATGAAGCTGGGATCAAGAAAGCTGCAGAAAACAGTAAGGAGCTCTGTGAGGGGAGGTGGTGAGCTGCTGTGTGTCTCTCCCTTGCTGTGACTAGAGCAGGTGTCTTCCTTCCACCTCTCCTTTGTTTCTGCTGTCCTGTGGTCCCAGAAAACCTTTCCCCTGGCATCTCTGGCACCTCCCTGTCCCTGATGTGCACCCAGAAGCATGGGATAAAGCTTTCAGCCCTTTTCCCCTTCCACTGACCCATTTCTCCCTTCTCCTTCCAGTTAAAGCAATCATTGAGCACGAGATGAAGAACGGGATCCCCCCCAACCGCATCATCCTGGGGGGCTTCTCACAGGTGAGGGTCCCCAATTCCTGCTCCACCTGTCCCAGGGAGCTGGGTGAGTGTGAGCTGGGCCTGGGGGTGTCCCTGCATCCCCCGTGGATCCCCAGTGAGTGCATGTTCCCCCCTGCAGGGCGGTGCCTTGTCGCTGTACACGGCTCTCACCTGCCAGCACCAGCTGGCCGGGATCGTGGCGCTCAGCTGCTGGCTCCCGCTGCACAAGGCCTTCCCACAGGTACCCCTGCCCTGGGCATGCTCCCACCGCAGCTCTCCCTCAGCAGGAGGGGGTCTGCTGGCTCGTGTTGGGGACACAAAGCACCTGCCCCATTGGTGTCCCCTCCCCTGGGCGCACCTGAGTGTCCCCTCCCGGTGGCAGGCGGCGAACAACGGCGTGAACAAGGACATTGCCATCCTGCAGTGCCACGGGGAGCTGGACCCCATGATCCCCGTGCGCTTCGGCGCCCTCACTGCCGAGAAGCTCAAGTCTGTCGTCACCCCCACCAAGGTGCAGTTCAAAACCTTCCCTGGAGTGATGCACAGTTCCTGTCCTCAGGTCAGTGCTGGCCGTGGAGGGAGGGGGTGGCTCCCCCTGGGTGGTGATCAGTGGTGGGCCTGTAGGAGTGGCCTGGAGCTGTGTCAGGGGAGGGTTGGGCTGGATTTTGGGGAAAGGTTCTTCCCCCAGAGGGTGCTGGGCATTGCCCAGGCTCCCCAGGGAATGGGCACAGCCCCAAGGCTGCCAGAGCTCCAGGAGCCTTTGGAGAGCACTCCAGGGATGCCCAGGGGGGATTGTTGGGGGGTCTGTGCAGGGCTGGGCTGTGGATCCTTGTGGGTCACTTCCCTTTGGGACCAACCCCAGCACTGCAGGCCAGGCAGGGTGGGGAGCACACAAGACATATTTGTTCCCGACTTGCTCTGGGAGGCTGCAGAGCCCTTGTGCCCCATCCTGGCCCTTGGGGGAGGCTGCAGAGCCCCGAGTCCCATTCCCAGGGCACAGCCCGGCCCTTGGGGAGGTGCAGAGGCTCCTGCCCCGTTCCCGGGGCACAGCCCGGCCCCGGGCAGCCCCGGTGTGACGGGCCGTGCGCCGCCCGCAGGAGATGATGGCGGTGAAGGAGTTCATCGAGAAGCTGCTGCCCCGGATCTGAGCCGAGCCCCTCGGGACTGTCGCAGGGGAGGGTGCCGAGGTCACCGCCGCCCGTGTGTCCCTGTGACCCGCCCGCTGCGAACGGAAGCCATGGCCCCCCCAACGCACCTCCCGCCACACCCCCCCGTGCCCGCGCCCTCGCACCGCGTCCCCTCCGGCCGGGGGTGCCCGGCTCTCCCGCTGCCCCCGGAGCCCACACCGGAGCTGGCTAAGGCGAGCCTGGGAGTGGCCTTTTCTCTCCTGCTCTGGCTCCGAGCGCTTCCCGGGGGAAGGTCACCGTCCCCTGGGCGCCCCGCGGGGCTGGCACGGCGCGGGTGAGGTTTTACTGTTGGGTTTGGGGGTTTTTGTACCAGTGTTAGGGGCGGGACGTGCCCGGCTGCGGTGGGAGGAGCGGGGCGGAGCTGGGGCACACCTGGGGCTCGGGGCTGTGCCCTCGGTGGCTGCTCCCGGCCTCCGCTCAGGCGACTCACGGGTTTTCAGTCAGAGCTCAGGAACCCGGGACTCCCCTGCGGGCTCTGCCCTGGGCTGGCACCGCCAAAGGCTGCCCGGGGCCGGCAGGGAGGGTCAGTGCAGCTCCCGCACCTCCCGCACGGCCCCGCCTGTCACACACGCACACTCCCTTCAGCCATCGGCCTGGGGCAGCTCTGCCCTCCTGAGATAATCACCTCCTTCCTCCTGCTCCTCCTCCTCTTGTTGCTTTTACAATCTCCGCCCCAGAGGCATCTCCCCCCCCCCCCCACTCCCAGCCCAGCTCTGCACCCTCGGAGCCCCAAAGCTTCGTTTACACTCGCGGAGCCACCGGCCCCGTCTTCAATGTCTTCTCTTGCTGCTACTTGTCCTTCCCTTTGGACTTGGGCTGGCTCGGGGAGGGAGGGGGGTCCCTGGACCGACCCCGGGTTTGGATTCTGGTGCAGCTGGAAGGAGCAGCTTTGCTCCCAGCCATCATCTAACCAGCATCTGAGCCCGGGTGCTGCTCTGCCCCACCCTCTGTGCCCCGGGGCTCTCCCTGCTCCCGGGACTGGGGGCTCCTGCCCCCCACATGTACAATCACCTGTGGCTTGTCCCCTCCCAACTGCTGGCATCGTGCTGGGGCCCCGAATGTCTCCGCTGGGGGGGCTCCTGGCTGACCCTCCCCTCCCACAGGGCCCAGGGCAGTGGCTGTGGAGCAGCTCTGCCCTCACCCCCTCTTCCCCTGGGCTGAGCCCCCACTTGGGGCTGATCATGGCTTTTAAAACACCCCCACATTCCCCAGGCTGGCCCTGCTCCCCCTGCCCTGCCCCAGGGAGCCTCTGCCCGGTGCCCCCGGGCCCAGCGAGGTGAGGGCTGCTCTGGGGGGGCTCAGCCCCAGCAGTTCTGCTCCAGCCCTGCCCTTCCTGCCTGGGCTGTGCAAAGCAATAACTGCCCTCTGGAGAGTGCATCGTGGGGCCCACCCTGGCTGCCCTCTGGGCTTGGGGTTTTCATTTTTGCTCTTTTTAGGAAGTCTGAAAGCAGCAGAGCTGCTGCTGGCACCGGGGGCAGGCCAGCTCTGCCCCTGCCCTGGGCTCTGCCCCTGCCCTGGGCTCTGCCCTGCTGGCTCTTCGATGCCGTGTTTTAGTGCTGCTGTGCCCCTGCCCCCCAGGCCTGGCTGGGGGGCATGAGAGGGTGGCAGGGTGGGTGGGATGGCAGCTCCCTGGGTCACCAGGGGCTGGAGATGGACAGACTGACCTGTGTGACTGTGAACTGGAACCGTGTGTGACAGGGGCCCGGGACCATCCCTGTGCAGAGCATTCCTGCTCACTCCCTGCCCGAGCAGTGCCGGGAACCCGGGAGGGAGAATGGCTTCTCTCCATTCCTCAATACAGCTTGGGTTTTTTCTTCTGGATTTTTTTTCTTTTGGATTTTTTATTTTGTTGTTTTTCTTCTCTCTCTTGTCTTCCTTGTACATGTTTGGGGGTTTTTTTTTTGTGTGTGTGTGTGCGTTCCACAGAGAATTAAGATGAAATAAATCCTCAACTTATCCTGGAGCTGAGCTGGCGTCATCCCAGGCAGGACAAGAGATCTGGGGGGGAATGGGGCTCCATGAGGCCCCAGGGTGCCATTTTTAGGGGCAGCAGCTCTGGCTGAGGGGAAGCAGAACAAAGCTGCCACTTAGAAAGTAGGAAAGTTTATTTTAAAAACAAATCAAAAGCTCAATTCATAAGTTATTCATCCAGCCGACAGCACACGGGGCCGGCTGCGTCATCCCTGCCCTGGGAGCTGCCAGGAATAAACAGGAGCAGTGTGGGACAGGGGGGCAGAGCTGGCTCCTGGCAGCCTCTGGCAGCCTTGGGCTGTGGGGAGTGGCTGCCACAGGAGGCCAGAGCAGGCACCCAGGGGGCTGTGGGCAGCCAGGCCAGGCTGGCACAGCCCTGGGCAGGGGCTTCTCCAGCTCTGCAGGAGAGAGGGGAGATGAGATTTGGTCCCCAAAACCATGCTGGGGGTAGGGAAGAGGGGGGTTGGAGGAAGCCTTGGAATGTGACTGGTCCCTGTGGAGATTCCTGGTTCTTTCTCTGTGCCAGGGCAGGGGCAGAGGTGCCTTGGGCTCCCCCTGAGCCAGGTGGGGCAGGAGGGAGCAGGGGCTCTGCTGCAGTTTGGGCTCAGCAGGACTCAGCTGTCCCAGTGCTGGATGCCCAGGGCACAGGGAGGGCCCAGGAGCTCCCAGCCCTGGCTGGCTGCAGCCCCTGGGCATTCCCGTGGGGGTTCCATGCCCGTGGGGCCAAGCCAGGCCCTGGCTCTGTTCTCTGTTCATTGTGGTTCTGCTCTGTGAGATGTGAAGACCTGGGGGATGAGGATGAGGAGGAGGGAGGCTGAGGATGCTCCAGCCTTCCTGCCCTGTGCCACAGGCAGGAGGGGGAGCTGGAAGTGCCCTCCCAGGATGGTGACAGTCCTCAGGGAAGGAGGCAGGGCTGGCTCAGAGCAGCCCTGGGCTCAGCCTGCCCTCGGCCACAGCTCAGTTCTTGCTGAAGCCTGTGGGGTTCTGCAGCTGCCACCGCCACAGGTCCTCACCTGGAACAGGAGAAGGGAGGTGAGGGAGCGCAGGGGGCTGGCAGTGCCCGCTGTGCCAGGGAGGGGATGCCCTTACACATCTTGTCCAGGCCAAAGGCGGCTTTCCAGCCCAGCTCCCGCTCGGCCAGCGCGGGGTCAGCGTAGCAGGAGGCCACGTCCCCCTCCCGCCGGGCCGTGATCCGGTACTTGATCTGCAGGGAGAGCAGCACTGAGGGCTCGGGGGGCTCCCAGGGGGGCTGAGGGAACAGTGCCAGGGCTGCTGGGGGGGAGCAGGGCCCCGTGGGAGCAGCTGCTGCCCCTGTGCCTGTGAGCCTGCAGTTCTGCCCTTACCTCCCTCCCCGAGGCTTTCTCCATGGCCCGGACCATCTGCAGCACGGAGTAGCCGGTGCCTGTGCCCAGGTTGTAGATCTGGGAGGAGGATAAAGGACAGGGATCAAAGGCAGAAGGGCCAGGTGCCCCTTCAGCCCCCACTGGCACCCCCAGACCCCCTCAGGTCTGGCAGCACCCTGAGGTTGGTACCTTGCAGCCACAGTTCTCCTTGAGCTTCTTCAGAGCAGCGATGTGGCCCTTGGCCAGATCCACAACGTGGATGTAATCCCTGACTCCTGTGGGGATGCAGAGGGTGAGGGCAGGGCCAGGGGTCTGGGAATCCCAAATTCCCCCGTCCCAAATTCCCCCCGTGCCGTGACGCACCCGTTCCATCGTCCGTCTTGTAGTCGTTCCCAAAGACGCTCAGGAATTCCCGGCGTCCCACTGCCACCTGCACAGAGGGACAGCCCCATGGAGCCCCAGCACCCTGTGTCCCCTCCCTGTGACCCCCAGGGCTGTGGGGGCCGTACCTGAGCCACGTAGGGCATGAGGTTGTTGGGGATGCCCTGAGGGTCCTCCCCGATCATCCCCGACTCGTGGGCGCCGATGGGGTTGAAGTAGCGCAGGAGGACGGCGTTCCAGTCCTGGGGACACACGGACAGGGCTGCCCGCTCACCCCCGTGGGGACACGGCCAGTGTGGGGACACCCCCGGCGTGGGGGACACGGCCAGGCTGCAGCCCCACGGGGCAGCTCCTCACCCTCTCTGCTCTGCAGAGATCCCGGATCATCTCCTCGATGAAGAACTTGGATTTGCCGTAGGGGTTGGTGCAGCCCCCCACCGGGTGCTTCTCGTCCAGGGGGAGGTACTGGGGGTCGCCGTAGACGGTGGCGGAGCTGCTGAACACGATGTTCCTCACGCCGTGGGCCTTCATGGTCTGCGAGGGGCAATGGGCAGCACTGATGCAGCTCTGTGCCCTGTGCCAGCCCTCCAAGGCAGGGCACGGGGATCACTGCCGGCCCTTCTCACCTCCAGCAGCCCGATGGTCCCGGTGAGGTTCACTCTGTAATATTCCAGAGGCTTCTGCACCGACTCCCCCACGGCCTTGAGCCCCGCAAAGTGCATCACGGCCGAGAAACGGTGCTGCAGGGGGAACGGGCTGGGCATCAGAGCCGCGGCAGCAGGAACCAGCCGGGATCCCCCCGGGAGCTCCGTCCGGCCAGCCCGGGGGGCTCCCACAGGAGCGGGCACCGCGTTTGCTCCCCGCTCCTGTGGCTCCCACCCCTGCCAGGGACCCCGGGAGCCATCCCGGGCACTGCAGCTCCTGCTCTCACCTTCCTGAAGAGCTCCTGGAGCGCCGCCTGGTCCGTGATGTCGAGCTCCTGGAAGAGCACGGGCCGGTGCGCGATCTCCTGCACCCGCCGGAGGCTCTCGGGGAGCTCCTCGGAGCCTGGGGACGGAGGGGAGTGAGGGGGCGCTGGAGCCGGGCCCAGCCCGGGGCTGGGGCCGGGCCGGGGCTCCCGTACCTCGGATGGCGTTGTGGAAGTTGTCGATGACCACCGGGACGTAGCCCGCCTGCAGCAGCTCCAGCACGCAGTGGCTGCCGATGTAGCCGGCGCCGCCCGTCACCAGGATGGTCTCGGCCATGGCTCCTGCGGGGAAACCCAGAGCCGCGGGGTGGGCACGGCACGGCCTGGCCAGGTACGGCACGGCACGGCCCGGGCAGGTACGGCACGGCCAGGTGGGTCCTGCCCGAGGGACGGGCGGGGCAGGGCCGGTCACACCTCCCGGACACGGAGGCGGCACATCCCGGAGCTGAGCCTCGGTTCTTCCTGTTAAACCCAGCCCCGGGTTCAGCCGTACCCCTCAGGGCAGCAGTTCTCGCTGTTAATTAACTAATGAATTAATTAACTGGGGTGGTCTCCGCAGGGGTACCAGCTCTGCCCTTCAGCCGCTCCCCGTTTCCCCCCGCTCCCTCCCCGGGCTGGCCCCTCCGCAGGAAGGACTCGGGGCCGGCCGGCGGTACCCGCGGGACCCCCGGCCCGGGGAGCGGCGGGAGCCCCGGGAGGATCCGAGCCGGGACCGGGACATTTCCCTCCGGAGCTGCGGCCTCAACCGGAGCCTCCCAAACTCCCAGTGCTGGGGAAACAGCACCCGGGCCCGGTGAAAGGCAAATCCATCGCGGATTTCAGCCGGGAGCGGGGACGGGCCCGGGCGGAGCGGAGGGTCCCGGGGCCGAACGCACCCGGGGACCGGATTTGACTCCAGAGCCCAGGGGCGCCCCAAGCCGCGGGGGTTTGGGCTGTCCCTACCAAAGGAAGCAGGGCAGGGCAGCACACCCGTCTCCCTGCCCGTTCCTTCCCGTTCCCCCCCCGGTTCCCCCGGTCTCTTACCCGCTGCTGCCGCCGCTCCCGCTCAGCCCCGGGAGGGGCGCGGCCCCTTTAAGGCCGGGCCTTGGCCCCGCCCCCGGCGCCACGCGCGCGGCTCCTCCATGGAAACGTGTCAGGAGTACGGAGCGGCGGCGGGGACAAAATACCGCGGGGGAAATGCGGCCATTGGTGCGCGCGGGAAGGGGCGGGGCCACCGCGGGGAGCCCGGGGCCGCAGCGCCCCCTGGCGGCGGGAGGAGGCCGTTGCTCCAAAACCCCGAATTCTTGCCCCAAGCCCTGAATTATTGCCCCAAAACCTCGAATTATTGCCCCAAAACCCCGAATCATTGCCCCATTCCGCCTCATTTCCGCAGCGATCATTGCCGAAGGTTTGGTAACTGTTACAGTTTACTGCTGTCTGGTTGAGAGGAGGCACACGCAGCCTCACGCCTGCCCTGGCCCCTGAAAGGACAAAGCTCCTGTGCTCCTCTCCAGTCTCACAAATAAACTGTTCAATAAATTACTTTTAAAAGAAGATGGGGCGGTGCCCTAGAACCTGATCGCCTGTTTCACACTCTGCTCTCAGAGTGGAAGGAATTCCTCACCCCCCAGCCCATGATGATGCAGTTTCCACGTAGAAGAAGCGCCTGGAACCAAACCAGCAGCCAAAGCTCCTTTGTTGGTTCAGCTGAATCAAATATGTCACAGTTTAGACTATTAAATAATGTGTTTATTACTCCTGGTGTGCCAGGGTATCTTACAACAGATACACAGTGCAGCAGCACAGCCCTGAAGGCTGAGGTGGCCCCAGGGGAGCCCCAGGGGAGGTTTGGGCTCAGCCTTTGGCTGTTTGTGGAGGGGAGAGGGGAGGAAGGGACTGAGCTGGGGCTGTGCTCCAACTGCAAAACCTGAGCCTGTCCTTGGCTCTGCAGGCAGGAGCTGCTGCTCTGCTCAGTGCTCTCCTCTGCCCCTCCACGTCCTCCCCTCTCTAAGGCACATGGGACAGCCTCAAGGTCCAACAGAACACAATATAACAGGATATTCCTAATTCTGGTGGATTTTGAGCTTCCTCTCAAATGCTGAGCCAGGAAGGAGCTCAGGAGGCCAGAGAGGAATTCCAGCCAGAGCTGGATCCTTGATTTCTTGATCCAAGGAGAAATCCCACGCAGTGTCACAGTCTGCAGGAGGCCTGAGACACCTTGGAATTGGTTTTTCTGTTCAGGGCATTGCAGATGAAGGTGCCTGTGTCCATCAGCTTCTGGAGATCCACCCCCTGCATGGCAAAGGCCCAGGACATGCCTTGAGGGACATCTCCCACCGTCCCAGGGTGCCCCACACACCATCCAGTCCAGCTTTGGGCACTCCAGGGAGAGCCACAGCTCCTCTGGGCACCCTGTGCCAGGGCCTGCTCACCCTCACAGGGATATTTTTCCCTGATATCCCATCTCACTCTGCCCTCTGTCAAGGGGAAGCCATTCCCCCTGTCCTGTCAGCCCAGCTCAGGCTCCTGGCCCAGCAGAGCCTGAGGTGCCACTCACCGTGTGGATGCCCAGCCCGTTGAGCATGTACACCAAGTCCTCTGTGGCCACGTTCCCAGAGGCTCCCTGGGCATAGGGACACCCCCCAAGGCCGGCCACGGAGGCGTCCACCACGCTCACCCCCATCTGCAAACAGAGCCCGAGTCAGGGGCTGCTCTGGGAGCACAAACTGCAATTCCCAGCCAGCCCAAAATCCCCAAGGGAAGCTGCTCCGTTTGTGTGGCCGCCCCAGCCCCGGAAGTGCCCCAGGCCAGCCTGGATGGGGCTTGGAGCAGCCTGGGACAGTGGGAGATGGGCTGGGGGGGCCAAGTTGGGCTTTAAGGTCCTTCCAGCCCAGCCCTGGCAGGATGTGTGCTGAGAGCAGGGATCCTGATCCTACCTGCAGGGCCACCAGGATGTTGGCCAGGGCCTGGCCGTAGGTGTCGTGGCAGTGAACAGCCAGGGCCCCCACAGGCACCTCCTTCGTGACGGCTGCCAGCATCTCCCGCATGCTGCCCGGGGTGCCCACGCCGATGGTGTCCCCCAGGGAGATCTCGTAGCACCCCATGGAGTACATCTTCTTGGAGACCTGGGCACAGCCAGCAGGGCACTGAGAGGGCATCCTCCCTCCCAGAGCTGATTCCTGCTGTGCAATAATTCCCTGGCCACTCCTCCTCCCCTCCCAGAGCTCTTTCCTGCTGCACCATCACCTGCCCTGGACACTCCTCTCTGGGATTAAAAACCTCCAGGTGCCCAAACCTCCCTCAGCTCCCCATTTCAGCTGGATTCAGCCTCTGAGAACCTGGATATTCCCTTATATATCCCCCTTGTATCCTGGATATCCCCCAGTTCCCACTTCACATCCCTCAAAATAAATCAGAACCCTCTCAGGAGTTGTGGCTGTATTTATGACTGACTCACCTCTGCAACTTTAGCTGCAGAAATCTTCCCTTCATAGGGACATCCAAGGACACAGGAAACGTATCTGTGGTTAAAAAAACCCAAACTTTTAGCTGGAAAAGGGCAGGGGGATTCTACTGGACAAATCAGTCAGGACTTGAGCATCTTCCATGTCTGCAAGAAGGGAGTATTAACTTTATATTCCAGGGGCCAAAGGTTACAGGATTTCACCAATTTCTTCTTCCATGGGTGTAAAGTTTGCCAAGATGAGCCCAGAGGGCTGCTGGGGGTGTGCTCTGTGCACTTCCATGTGGGATGTTTGCCAAGAAAATCGGATCCCAACTGCTTCTGGATGATTCCAGAAGGAATGTGGGTGAATTGCAGCAGGAAGCCCTTACCCCCTGACAGGAATGCTGGCTTCCTTTGCTGCCTTCATCACCTCTTCAAACCTCTCCAGGCTCTCCTCGATGGAGCAGTTGATGTTCTTCTGGGTGAAGAGCTCAGATGCTGCCCCAAAGATCGACACCTCTTTGGCCCCTGCTGCCACCTGCAAATAAAAAATCCTAAACTGGAACCAGAGCACCAATGAGGCTGGAAAAGAGCCCTGAGATCAGCAGGTCCAAGCCTTACCCTACAAAGTCAGGGGCTTTTTCTTGTGAGGGAAATGACAAACAGAGCCACAACTTCAGGATTTCATGGCCAAGAGTTAATTCAAGGGTTTCTGAGGCATTTCTTGGTAGGCATGTCTCAAACCAGCCCCATAAACATCTCCCTTTACAGAGGCTCTCCTGTTCCCAAATAAATCTGCCTTGCTTATTTAGACTTGAAGATCTTGGAGCTCTTCTCCTCCTCAATGTCTCTGTGCTCTACAATCTCTGACTACAGCTCTCTCATCTTACAAAAGCATTTTCCCCCAAACAAGCCAATCCTTCCCTCAGCTCACTGCAGCAAAACCACCAGGACACATCTGAGCTTGCCTTGGGAAGGGTGCAGCCAGAGGAGCAAAGGAGCAGGTGGGACTGCAAAGCCCCAGGGTGGATCCTGGGGTGTCCCCAGCCCTTACCGCTGCCTGGAAGCCCTTGAGGTTTGGGGTGAGCACGGGGTAACTGATCCCAGGGGATTTCTTGATGCCCTGCAGCACCTCGGTGTGATCAGCCATCTGCAAAGCAAGCCAGAAACATCTGTGAGGGTTCTGCCACTTCTGCCTGCCAGAAAATCGTCACTAAAGCTCCTTTTTGTAAAGGGAACAGAGATGTGTAGGGATCAGAGCCTCTCAAAGCAAACAGAGCTGCAGCCTGTGAGGGATCAGGGGTCACCCAGCCAGGCCAATGTGCACAAACAGCTTTGTGTGTGACCTGTCTGTCCCTCTGCTCTTTCCAGGGTCCAAAGGGAAGCTCTGGGATGTTTTAACTCCTCTGCTGGCTCCTGCCCAGTCACAGGGACTTGGGAGCCAGCAGAACCACTGGAATGCTGTACTTTTAGAGCACAGCACTGCAAATCCTGTCTGAACACTGACCTGAGGAACCCACTTGGGGGACACGAAGCTGGTGGCCTCTATGACCTGCAGCCCTGTCTCTGACAGCATGTCGATTAAGCTGATCTTCACTGGGGTGGGCACAAGATTCTAAGAAGAAGAAAAGAAAAATGAAATAAAGTTATTATTATTCACACAATAAACTCCTCCACCACTGAAAAAAAAAGCGAATTTTCAACATGAAAAAAGCAGCTTTTAAAGAAACCCCCCCACACTGGGGGGCACAGGGGGGCGTTTGGGGGACTGGGCTGGAGAACGGCCCGGGAGGTGCAGGGAGCCCGGAGCCGCCGCTACCTTCTCGTTCTGGAGCCCGTCGCGGGGTCCCACCTCCACCACCTTCACTCGCTTCGGGTACGCCCCGCTCGCCGCGGCACCGGAGCTCACCTGGCACGGAGGGCAGAGTCAGCCGAGCCCCGGCCCCGCTTGGCCCTGTCCCGGTACCGACACCCCCACCCTCGCCCCGTTTGGCTCTGTCCCGGTGCCCCCGGTCCATCTTCTGCCCCCGGTTCCGATCTCGGTGCCCCCGCTTCCGATCCCCCCGGTCCCTCTGCCGCCGGTTCCGATCCCTCCGCTCATTCTGCCCCGGTCCCTCTGCCCCGGTCCCTCACGGGCCGCAGCGATCCCGCCCAGCGCGGCAGCAGCCGCCGCGCCGCCGCCATGTCCGCCGCGCTCACGTGACCGCACACACCCCCGACACGTGACTATGGGGGCGCGGCTCCGGCGGTCACGTGAGCGCTCCCCGCGCTGCACCGGCACCGGCGCCGTCCCCGCGGCCGCTCCGTCCCTTGTCGCCGCCCGCAGCCGTCCCGTACCTGGCCCCAGGCGCCGTCCCGCGGCGCGCAGCCCGTGTCGCAGCGCGGCATCTTCCTCTCCTGCTCTGCCCGGCGGCGCGCCCGCCGCGCCCTTATAGCGGCGGCTTTGCCGGTGCCCGGTGCGCCGAGTAAACACGGAGCTGTTTGTTTGGGGCGGGCCCCGCTGCGCGCCAGGGGTCACGGGCACCGGTGATGGGGCTGTGAGGCAAAGAGGCCATCGCTCTGTTGTCCCTGTTTGTCCCATTTTTTTGTTTGTAACGGCGTCACCAGCAGCGCTCCGGTGAGCGGGTCCTGGCACTCGCGGCGGCTCTCCGGAGCCGGGGCTGGTGCGTGGTTGTCCCCCGAGTAACGGCGCCCACGGCACCGGCTCCGCACGTGGCCTTGCCCCGGGGCTCTGCCCGAGCTCAGCTCCGAGTGTCCCGGCAGGTTTAGCTGGGACAGGACAAAACACAGCCTGCCTGCAATGCTGTGGTGCCTTCACAACAAGCTGTGCCCTGGGGAACGGTCTCATCACTCACACACAGCGTTCACCCCTTTTTGAGACGCTCAGCATCCACGCAGGAGCCCTGCTCTCACTGGAACTCAAAGTCCACAAGTTCAGGAGTGCAAGCAGAAGTCACAAGTGCAGTTCACAACGGTGGAGTCTCTTCAATTCTCTAGGAACAAAACCTTCTCTTGGAGCTGTCTCCAGCAAATATCAATAAAAGTTTGTTGATGGATTTGTGTATTTTTTACAGATGATTTCTTCCAGGTCTCTTCCAGCAAGCTTCCATTAGATTTATTCATCATGGAAGCAGCTGATCACAGCTCTTCCAACCAACTCTGAAGTAACAGAGCAACAGAGACTGGAGGAGAGATTCTCTCAAGTGAAAAATAATGTATTCAATGTGAAACATAAAAATCCTCTTGGGTTCAATCAAAAAGAAAGGCAGTGGGAGATGCTGTGATCCCCCCACAGGCATCACTTCACACCCTCCAGCTTCACCACCCAGCCAGACTGAGGAGGGAGAGGAGATGGGAGCATGTAGGGCAGGGTTATGAGCATCCCTGTCCCTGGCTGGATCTGCCACTCCAGAGTGCCACCAAACCCCAGCAATGTCACCTGCAGAGGAAGGAAGGGGACACTCAGCTGGAGCTCAGCAGGCCCCCTCTGCACAGCCCCCAGGCCCTGCAGCCCCCAGCCGTGGCTCACGTGGCACAGGGGGTGACACAGGGGTGTTTGGAGCCCACAGTTTGTTGTTTGGGGTTTGTTTGTTGCTGATGCTTTGCCCCTGTTTGTTCAGAGCAAAGGCCACTGCAACATTTGCGTCACGGTGACATCTGCCACCAGCAGGGCACTGCCCTGGCCTGGGCTGCAGGACAGCCACTCCTGCTCTGGGGGGATCTGCTTCCCTCCCCTGCCACAACAGCATCAAAACACTGGAATCTTCCCTGGCAGCTCCTGTGCCACGTTCCACGGGAGCCAAAGCCTGGGGTGCTGCAAGGAGCTCACAGCACACAACCTCCCCACTCCCCCGGCTCCTCAACAAATCCAGGCTGGCCCTTCCAGCCCACAGATGCCCCCAGATGGGCTCTCAGGGTGTGTAAAGTCCCTTACCCGTGTGCTTGGGCATGGAATGGGTGAGGACAGGTGCAGGACACTGTCCCGAGGCCAGAGCAGGAAGATGGCAAAGACCACTGGTCCCTTGGAGGTGTACCTGGGAGAGCAGGAGTTCAGCAGGTGAAGGGCACCAGACACAAACCTCACCTTTCCAGACAGCACGAGAACACTGCCTTGCCCTGTCACCACACAGGGGTCACCTACTTCCCCCAACTCCAGGAAAAGGTAAGAAAGAAACATCAGCTCAGCTGCTCTGAGCAGCAGAGCCCTTACCAGACTGTGTCTGTGGTGTTCTCCATCTGCACCCTCCAGGGCTGGGATTCATAAATCGCCTCCCCATTGGTGTCCAGCCACCTCCCAAGCGCCAGGAGTCTTTCTTGGAAGATGGGGACAATCACCCCTTCTTTTGTAGGTCCCACATTGAGGAGGTAGTTGCCACCCAAACTCACAGTCTGCACCAGCTCCTGTGGCAGATAAGCAAGATAACATTATCTTCACCTCAGACAACACAGAAACTGAGGAGTTTTATCCTCACCAGCTGCTCCAGAAGCCTCCCACTCCCGGCAATCCTCCCCCAGGCTGTTTCCATGTCAGGTTTCTCACCTCAATCATACTCATTTCATCCATCACCTCAGGCAGGCTCATGTTGCTGCGGTAGCCCCAGGAGAGCCTGTCCAGGGAGGAGCACATCTCCCACTTGTGATCTGGCAGGGTGCCTGGCCTGTACTTGTCAGCACAGTTGTAGAAACCCCCGTGGCGGCAGGAGCAGCCCCGACCCCAGCGGTCGTTGACAACCACGGTGTCCTGAGAGAAGAAAAACAGCTCAGGGCACAGATCCTTGTGTTCTTGGGCTGTCCAGCTGGCAGCCACCCCCTGAGGAAGCACCTAAAAATTCCCAGCGTAAGGAAACCCTCCTGAGAAGGCTGAATCCCTCCCTCTGCTCAGGTAAGAGCTGAGGCAACAAAGCTGAGTATCCATCAAAGGTCAGTGGAGCCGTCCCAGCAGCACAATCAGGTTCTCTCTTTGTCAGAGGATAAAACACATCTGGCAAATGCCAAGGAGGTTTCTGGTTTGATCACACATCCCACAGCTTCCTGCCCTTCCCCACCCCCCCAATGCCAGGAGGGGCAGCAGGCACTGGTACCTTGACGGGGCTGTCGTTATAGAGCCAGGCAAGGAAGGAGGTGGAATTCCAGTAGGAATCTGGAGCTTCCCAGTCCCCATCCGACCAGATCAGGTCTGGTTTGTATCTAAGAGAGACAGATGCTGTTTCAAAAAGGCTCATCTGCTCCTGCCACACTATATTTCTTCCCCTTCCCACTGCCTGGCATCCCCAGGAGGTTTTTGCTTTGTTTTCTGCTCCACACAAAGCTCTAAGGGAGGTTCTTGCAGCAGCAAAGAACAAGGTGTTGATCCACAGCTCAAGAGAGGGTGCAGTTCTTCCAAAAAACCCAGAATCTGGCACCTCAAAGTGCACATTCTTGAGCTGGGACAATGACCCACAAACCCAAGCCTTTTATTTTTGTCAGCAAGGGGAAGCAAGGCAAGGATGCAGATTCACTTTTCTATTCTAGTAAATACTGAACAGTTTGTTCCACAAAGGCAGGATTGAAGGGAACTGCTTTTGCAGAATAAATTTGTCCCTGCCTTATTCTACAGATTAGACCTTCTACAGGTTAAAAGTGAACTCCTTTTCTAATTACCACAAATCATTACTGCTTAGTAAAGAGAATTTGCCTTGGCAAAAATAGTTTCTATTCTTTGCACCCACTTTGCCCCTTTCTCTACAGAACTGAAACCAGGAAATGTTGGTGATTCTGAACTGGTTGTGGTTCTTACTTTAAGACAAGGTCATAAAGTTCTGGCATTGTCTTCTTTAAAACAAAGCTCTGGGTCTTGAAGTCTCTTTGTTTGTCAGCGAGGTAGAGAGGGTTAAACCACTCCATCAGGGAGTGATACAGCCCATAACGGAGGTTGCTGAAGGATAAAACACAGAGGGAAGAGTTAGGCTTCAGTGGGGATCAAGAAGCAGTGGAAATTAAATTACTGGCTTGATTATTTTTCATCATTTGCAAGCACTCCATTTTTCACACTGGCCTCGGGGTTTTCTGCTGTTTGTCAAGCAGAGCCAGGAGGATTCACTGCTCTGAGCAGAGCTCCTGGCAGGGCCGTACCTCTCCCTGAGGGCTTCTCCCAGCTCTCCCACCAGGTCTCGGTGGGGCCCTGTATCCACAGAATTCCAGTTCCAGGACACCGGTGACCCCCAGTTGGTGAAGCCCTCGTGGTGCTTGGTGGTCAGGACCACGTATCTGAGAGGAGAAAAGGACTTGGTTGGGATGGTGAAGGAACAAATGAGATATTCCCAGCCCCACTGCAAAGCCAGTCACTAAAACAGCAAGGCACTGGATAACCATGCTGTGAGCAACCCTGTCACTATCCCTTGGATTTAGAAGCAAATACAAGAATAAGAGAGGCTTTTAGTGGATTTTAATGCTGGGAAAGAATGAACAGTAAGTACTTAAGAAGGAGCAAGACCTGTCATCTCCTCAGCACCCCTCAGGGATGCCCAGCACTGTTCAGGGACCCCCAATCCCTCAGGGATCCCCGGATTTGCCCCTTCCATCCCCTCAAAGACCCCTGCATCGTCCTGGGAACAGCCCCATATGCTTCCCAAGCTTTTCCATCCCCTCAGGGACCCCCGGCCATGGCACCCATCCCCTGAGGGACCCCCTTATCCCCTCAGGGACCCCCTCATCCCCTCAGTGACCCCTGGCCATGGCACCCATCCCCTCAGGGACCCCCTTATCCCCTCAGGGACCCCCGGCCATGGCACCCATCCCCTCAGGGACCCCCTCATCCCCTCAGGGACCCCCGGCCATGGCACCCATCCCCTCAGGGACCCCCTCATCCCCTCAGGGACCCCAAGCCCGGCCATCCCGGCGCTGACCTGGCCCCGGCCCGCTGGAAGAGCTGTGCCCACTGTCGGGGCTGGAAGTCGTGGGCGGTGAATTGGGGCGCGAACTCCGCGTAGGTGGTGCCGGGCGGGAAACGGCGGCGCACGAAGCGCTCGTAGGCGGCATCGTGCTGGCCCTGCCAGTGCCACCAGAACCACTCGGAGCCCCAGGCCGGCACGGAGAACACCCCCCAGTGCACGAACACCCCCACCTTGGCCCGGTCGAACCAGGCCGGCAGCGGCCGCGCGTCCAGGCTGGCCCAGTCCGGGCGGTAGCGGGGCGCGGCCAGGCCCGGGCCCAGCGCGGCCGCCACAGCGAGCAGCGCCAGCGCCGCCATGGCGCCGTGACGTCACCAACGCCGCGGCTCCTGGGGCCGCGGGTTCGAGGCTGGGGCCCGACCGCTGCCCGCGGGCACGGCGGGGAATGTCCCGGGGAGGGATGGAGGGATAACCCCAACGATCGGGGAATATCCCGGAGAGGGATGGAGGGATAACCCCAACGATCGGGGAATATCCCGGTGAGGGATGGAGGGATAACCCCAACGATCGGGGAATGTCCCGGGGAGGGATGGAGGGACATCGGGGATAGCCCCAGGCATCGGAGAATATCCCGGGGAAGGATGGAGTGACATCAGGGATAACCCCAACAATCCACCCTGTGCACCCCTGGAGCGGTGTCCAAAGGATCCTGGGGCTCTGGCAGCCTCGGGGCTGTGCCCATTTCCTGGGGAGCCTGGGCAGTGCATCCTCTGGGACACAGGGCAGAGTGCAAGGGCCTCGTGGCCATGCCCCAGCCGGGCTCATCCCTGTTGGAGGCATTTTGGGAGCTGGCAGGAGCCCAGCTGCTCCAGGTCACTGGTGAAGGGCACTGTCCCACTTCATTGTCCATTCAGCTAAAAGTGCTGCTTTTGTGTAATCTGCAGAAAAGCAACTCCAATCAAGTTCCTCATGCTCAAAGTATCTACGCCGGTTTGGGCTTAAACTTGTCACCTGGAGAACTTTGTACACCAGGAAAGAAAAGGAAGAAAACCCTGGAAAATGGCTTGTATGTTTAATCACATAACATCCAACAAACACCCATGTGGTTCCATCAGTTCTCATGAAATTTGCTGGAAGAAATGTGCTGCCTGCAAGGTCCTGTCTGCCCCAGCTCTGGCCAAGTCCTTAAGCCACAGGGAGAGGTTGGAAAAGCCCTCCAGACCACCGAGTCCAAGCTGTGCCCAGTCCCCACTTTGTCACCAGCCCAGAAAACTGAGGGCCATGTCCAGGTGACATCTGCAGGGATGTGGACTCCAAGTTTTTCCATGAAGAAATTCCTGCTGATGCTCAACCTGAACCTCCCCTGGTAGGAGATTATCACAGAATCATGGAATATCCTGAGCTGGAAGGGACACCCCAAGGATCATCCAGTCCTGGTCCTGCACAGGACACCACACCCCAACAATCCCAACCTGTGCCTGAGAACAAAGTCTGTGCACTTCATGTCCCAGCGTCGAAGGGTGACATCAGCAGGAGCTATCTCCACATCACAGCGGATCCCTCAACTCCCATCAGAAGAGAAAATAGAAGGAAAAGTGATCCAGACTGTTCCTTCCAGGCTGAGTGGGTGGATCTTGCACCGGTGCCTCCCTACATGGCGTGCGTGTCCTCGCAGACGGTCTCTATCACGGAGGACTTGTGGGTGCTCTCTGCTTCTGGGCTCTCCTCAGGGGCCTTCAGCTGCCTCCTGAAGTGGGACAACACCCTCCTCAGGGAGGAGAAGAGCTCCTTGCTCCGCAGGGCATAAATGATGGGGTTGACCATGGAGTTGAGCAGGCAGAGGGTGCTGCAGAAGGCGAACACCTTGCGCAGGCGGTCGCTCAGCCTGCCGAAGATGCTGTAGATCATCAGCACGAGCACGGGGGACCAGCAGAGCATGAGGACAGCCAGCACCATGGCCAGGGTCTTGGCCAGCATCACGTCCATCCTCATCCGGCTGTTTTGCTTCCCTGCCTGTGCCTGGTGCTTCTCCATGTAGGCCACGTGCTGGCGAGCCCTCCAGAGCACGTGGGCGTAGGCGTAGACGATGCAGCCCAGCAGGACCAGGACGAAGCAGATCCAGCCCGACAGATAATTGTCATCCACAAAGGGGAACAGCTCGGAGCAGGCGGAATCCAGCACGCAGCAGTTCCAGCCCAGCAGGGGCAGGCCAGCAATGGTGGCACAGGTCACCCAGAGCACTGCCAGGGCTGTCCAGGCTCTTTTCCTGGTCATCAGGAGCTTGTACTCCGAGGGTCGGCTGATGGAGATGTAGCGGTCCAGGGCCGTGAGCAGCAGGCTGCTGAGGGAGGCAGAGAAGGACGTGTTCACCCCTCCCAGCTGCAGCAGGTACACCTCCTTGGAGAAACCAGCCTCGTTGAACACGTGGAAGTTCACGAAGCTGCAGACAAAGATGATGCTGGCCAGGATGTCAGCCAGGGCCAGGCTGCCGATGAAGAGGTAGGAAGGCTTCTTCCTGATCCCAGGGGATGAGAAAATCAGGTAGAGCACCAGAGAGTTCTCAAAAACACACATTGTCCCAAAGAGGCCACACAGGATGCCAATGCTTATCTTCTGTGCCTGCGTGCTGAGCACCATGAAGCACTCCATGGTGTTCCCGCTGCACTTGGAGGCGTTTGCAGGTATCCTGCAAGAATCCATGGTGGTTGCCTGGAGCTGGGAGCTCACAGAGAGCCTGCTGCTTCCTTCTGCATTTCTTCAGGTGCTCTGAAAAAGGTGGAGGTGAAGAGGACTTAACAAGCAATAAATTTACCCCAGACACTTCATTCCCTTTAGAGGGAAGCAAAGAAAATGAAATGAGTCCACAGAGAGGCGTTTTCAGGTACGCTGCCTAAACACTGGAGCCAACGTCCATGCTTTTCCCAGGCTTTGTCCCACTGGTTGTTTGGCTGAGACCCATTTCCCACAGCCCAGGGGCAACCTGGCTGTACCACCTCGGTGGTACACCACAAGAGGGAAGCAGCAACGCTGAGAATTGTACAAATCCTGAGCCAGCTCTCAGCACTCCTCCAGGATTCACTGCACAGGGCCAGCAGCACTAGAAGGGACTGCTCAGGGGGACACCTCAGCTGCCAAGGTGTCCCAAGGGGAGTGAAAAACTGCCACAACATGGCTGCCTCCACGTCTCTTTCCTCGGAACCAGGCCTGGCCCAAGGCTGATTTGGCTACCTAGGGTTAGGGTTAGGGTGATGCCTAGGGTCAGTGTCTCGGAAACCACTGATCCCAGAGCTCCAGAGCATCCACAAGCATCGGCAGAACAACCCTGCAGAACTGCCTGTCCCATTTCAGCTGCCCTGTGAGATGGCTGGATGGAGCAAGATGGGAGATATTGCCGTGACAGAGACTGGGTGCAGCTCATCTGGGAATAGAAGTGCAGTCTGAAGGATTTATTCCTAACCAAAGCTGTTTGAACATATAAAACAACAAGACTGGGTTTATATTTAATCTGGCCCGTTGCAGCTTTACAAAGCTCACTGCATTTGTGTTTCCCCCTCCATCTTCCATGTTCCACTGTCAGAGTGATTGATCCCTCATGCAGGCAATGGGATCGTGAGTTCCCTCTGCTGGAGGAGAGCACTGAGCTGACAGCGTTCCCTTTCCCCCAGAACAAACAAGTCACTGTCCCTCTCTGCCCCGGGCTCTCTTGTGAAAGAGGAAATGTCCCAAACACAGAGGCACGGCCAGGATGTGTGACAGCCACAGGGCAGGGGCAGGGCTGTTCGTTCCAGCCTCCTGTGGCTCCCCTGCCTGCTGTGTGAAATTCAGCTGCTGCTGGAGGTGAGAGCAGCCAGCACTGCCCAGCAAACCTCAGTCCATGACATCTCTTCCTTCCCCACTGATTGCCCCGACACTCATCTCTCTTCCCGTGTTTCAGGAGTTGCAAAATACCCCAATGACTCGAGAGGCTGCCCAGGAGGTGACAGAGAAGAGCCCCAGCCCCACATTTGACTCCTGCTGCCTGTCAGGGCTGGGGCAGTGGTGGCTGTGGGAGTTCAGTGCAGGTTTCAGGCAGAGCAGGGCAATCCCCGTTGGGATTTCTTGGTGTTCCAGGCTGGAGGAGTCCTGGACTTTGGGCTGACATGTGGCTGAGTGTTGCAGCAAGCTGCACTCCTCTTACATCAGGCCCTTGCATGGGGTAACAACACAGGAGCAGGACGTTGCCCTCGGATCTCGGCGCTCTCGCTTCCTGCAGCCCTTCCCCGGAACACCTCAGAGGCAGCAGGAATTACCAACTGCTGTTATTAAACCTGACAACATCCCTTCCTCTGGAGAGAGATGGATTTAGCAGACAGATGGACTTCTCATCTAGCAGGGCTCACCAGGGACCAACTGCCTCGAGTTTCCAAACCTCCCCAGCCAAACCCCAGCATCCAAACCAAGACATTTCCTCATTAAGCAGCCTCCAGCATCACCTTGGCATCCATTACCTGCAGCCAGCATTCCCAGGACCACCATAAATCCTCAAGCCTGCAGTTGTGCAATATCCAACTAACATCCTTAGGAGCCTGGAAACCACTGAACACCAGGCAAGGGAGTGAAGGCAGCAAAATGCCATCCCTGATGTTATGCTGCTTGGGGAGAGAATCTGCTTATAATGTTAAAATAACTCCTGTGCTGCCTGTCCTGGCCCAGCTCTCTCCACTAGGCTGAAAAAACTCAGATAAGCCTCAGTTCAAAGTCGTGTGCTGGGCTCACAGCAATCAGCCAGCCCTGATCTTCCTTTCCCACATCTGTTCTGTCTCAGGCTGAATGACAAGGACAAATCTCCGTTCCCCAGACCCTCCTTGCAGCTCCTGTGTCCATGAGGGAAGGACAGAGCTTTGCACGAGCATGAAAACACAGGCAGTGCCAGGAGCTCCTCTCCTTGCCCTGCCTGTCCCTCGTTTTTTTGCTTCTTTGGCCACAAAGCTGCTTTTTCCTGCCCAGGGGACATTTTCCTCGTGTCAGATGGGCCCCTGGATTTATTTGACCATGGCCTCTGCCCCCTTCCTGGCTTAGCTCCTGGGAAAAGTACCAGCTCATATCTGGTTCTGGGGGAGGTCTGACCTGCAGCATCCTCCATGGGGCAAGTCCCACTTCCAGGGTGGAAACCCCTTTCCAAGAGCAGCATCTCCACCTCCTCAGGAATTCCAGCTCCAGGCAGAGCTGTGCATCCAGCCTGGCGAGCCCAGGGAGTCCCAGCCCCATGGGCTGACAGCTCAGCTCAACAAGAAAGAGCCAAGTGCCTTCTGGCCCTCCTTTAGCTCCAGGGGCTGTGGCACAGAGGGGCTGGTTCCCTGGAAGTGCAGCAGCTGAGCAGAGATGCCCTGGGCTTCCGCACAGGATGAACTCTCTGCTCTCAGCACAGCATCTCCTGCCAGCAGGAAGGCTCAGGGTAGGGAATATTTTGCCAAAATAATGTGTCCTTGCAATAGGGAACCCCCCAGCAACAAAAGCAGAGCCCCAGCAAACAACATTGAATGAACAAGGAGCGAGTTATTAGGAACAGAACCCAGATAAGATATTTGGGAATGCAAAATATTCCTGATACAGCCCCAGTGAACTGCAAGTGAAACCTCCCCTCCCATCAGATCTGCTGCAAGCCCACTCACTCCAGCCTAATAGCTCCAACTGGCTTTGGGGGAAATTCAATTTACAAATGAAGGAGTCCTTTTCCCTCTCAGTGCCTCACTGTGATTGATTCCAGCTGTCAGGCTGGCAGTGCCCTGCACGCAGCAGCACCAATCCTGCTCCACTTGGGATGGCTCTGCCCTCACAGAGCCACCACAGCATCCTCCTGATTAAAAAGTTACATACCACTTGCTTAGGTAATGTAAAATTAAATTTTCCTGCTGCAATCAGCCAGTGCATTGTGCCTGCAGCACTCTGAAAGCACTGCTCTTGAATATTTCATGTTCAGAATATCTGAGAGTTTTGAGCTTTAACATAAAATAAAATGTCTTAAACGATCATCTACTATGAACATGTGCAGTGATTTATGCAAAAAATTGTCACTAATGTTTGCAAATTTCACTTGCTGAAGAAGCAAAGTATCTTTTGCTTTACCACCAGTTTATATGTGATTTCCTGGTTTAGTTGCAGAAGTTTTTCCTTTATTTTGGAATTAGCTGTTCACCCTGATTTTTCCTGATCACATTAAAGGACACTGAGTGGAATTCCCTCCCTGATGTAAGACCTGTCTGCCTCAAATGTCACACTGAACATTATTTGATTATTTATCAGCTCTGCCCATGTGTGACTGCCTGAGGGGACAGTGAAACCTGGGATGGGGTGGGTGCAGAGCAGCTGCAAGTGCTATTTTGGGTACAAAGCAGGGCAAACCAGAGCTGCTCTCAGTGCATCAAAACCATCATAAACACTGAACTCACATCCCTGTGAGACACTTGGAAATACCTCTGAGAGAGAATCAGGCAATGCTTTGGGTTGGAAGGGACCATAAAGCCCATCCAGTGCCGTCCTTCTACTATCCCATGTTGCTTCAAACCCCATCCAACCTGGCCTTGGACACTTGCAGGGATCCAGGGGCAGCCACAGCTGCTCTGGGCACCCTGTGCCAGGGCCTCCCCACCCTCACAGGGAAGAATTTCTTGGAACCCATTCCCCCTTGTCCTGTCACTCCAGTTCCAACATTAACAGTTCCCAAAATCAGCTGTAAAGAGCTAACCCACAGCCTGCTGTGAAGCACTTACCTTTCATCTTCTCCTTAAGAAAAGATCCATCCTAAAAACCAGTTTCCCAGCCTCTGTTACACATTGCCTTGCAGTTTATCCCAAACAGCTGATAGTGAATCCCAGCAATCTCCTGTGCAGCAGAGTCTCCCCAGCCTGCCCTGTGCATGGCAGCACCAAGGGCTCCCAGGGGTGATATGAAAAAAGGGCCCAGGGCTGCAGGATGCTGTGGGTCAGCAAACACAAACCACTCACCTCCCCACGGATGCTCTGGGGCTTCCCATGGCTCCGGCTCTCAGGGCAGCCGCTGCAGCTGCGGACAGCGCCTGCTTCCCTCTCCTCTCACGGCACTTCTGGTTTCATCTGCGTTTGTTGAACCATTCTGGTTTATTCCCCTGGGTTGGAAATCCATCAGTGTGAATCCTTCCTCTGCTTCCTTGCTCTCTGTCACATTCTTTCGGAGAATGTGTGTCGGGTTTTCTCTCCTTCCTCCCTTCTCCTCTGGGTGTTGTGTTCTGCTGCCTGCTCGTGCCACATCTACAACCACCCAAACCCTCTGGCTCGCTGAAATTGTCCTCCCAGTCCCTCTCATTTCTCCTTGTAACTGCAGAGTTTGAGGCAAGAGACATTCAGCTTCTCCTCCTGATTTCTCTAGGAACATGGAAAAGTATGGGGGGGGAAAAAGCAAGGAGGCAGATGTGGAAAAATCTGGATGTACCTGGCTGTGTGCAGGTCTAAGGGCAAGCTCAGAAATCTGCTGTCTGTGCCTGCATCTCCAAAAGCAGCCCAAACCTCACCTGTGCCCCTGAATTTCTCTGTGCACAGTCCACTCACGCCAGAGGAACGAGGTGATTTTCTCTCTTCAAGTGGAAGGAAAATTAAGGTCTTCAGCTACACAACCCGTGTGGTCAGGAAGGAGCCGGGGCTGTGGTCACTGCCGTACCTGCCCTCATCCATCCTCCCTCCAGTGACCACTTCCCCCTTGGCTGGGCAGCAGCTGCCTGGGGCTGGGCTGTGCTGGTGCCCCTGGAAAGCAGGGACAGCTTTCCCTGCCGGGTGACACCAGGGACAGCATCACCCGTCGGGGGGGACAGGCAAGCTGGCCCCAAATCCCACAGGAGTTGGCCACATTGTGGTTGGATGTAACCATGCAGGCTGTAGTGGGGAGCCTTGGAGGCGAAGCAAAGCCGTGATCCTTAGCCCTTGGATGCTCCTTACCTGGCTCTGCCACACACAGAGCCACCCCACAGGCCCATCCCAGCACCAGCAACTCGGTTCTCCAGCTGGGAACTCAACTTTCCCTCCTGCTGGGATCCCAGTGCCCTCATTCGGTGGCATCACGAGCGGTTACACCCCGTCCTCTCCAAACCCCGCTTTGCCTCCTTCCCCTGGGGCAGCGTGTGCGGCTCAGGGGTTCGGCAGCAGCCGCCGGAGCTCAGCGGTGCTCGGCTGCCCTCTCCAGGGAAACCCGGACAGCGCCCAGGGAAAGCTTGAGAAGGCAGAACTGGGAACTCAGCGCTTCCTCCGGGCCCCCGGCCGGGAAAAGGGGGTTCCCTGGCTCTGCAGGGAACTGCCCGACCCTTCCGGGGCTGGGAGGGGGTCTGGAAACCATAATAACGATGAGAGGCATCACGGGCTGTGGTGTAAGCACAGGAGATGATGGGTTGTCAGCTCTGTCCCAAAAAATAAGTCTTGTTTCCAGGAACTGAGAAATTTTGCAGGAGCAGGTACGAAATTGTAAAGAGCAGGTGAGAAACAGAATGATTCTTTATGCTGGTCCTGCGTTCTAACAGCAGCACCCAGCCCTAAATTATTCCCTGCTCTGACACAGCTCCACATCCAGCAGCATCCTGTGAAACATGGACCCAAGTTTCCTCTGTCTGCAGGGAGAACTGTTGTGTCACAGGAATGTGTTGTTACAGGGAAGAGACATTATTATGGCAGCATAGGTAGAAGCTTTTAAATTGACTCTGATTTATAGCAAAAATTGCCCTGTCAGACTAAAGGAAAACCATCAGAGCTGATTCTTGTAATGGAAAGGGTTTTTGCTGGAATAACCTTGCTTTGGGAACACCCCCATAAGCCAGGGTCGATGCAATGCTGTGCAGGCACTGGGGAAAGGGACTGTGAGCCTGGTATTGTTCAGGAGTGGTGTTTCTGTCTTCACAGTAGAGTGAAGAGCCCTGGGGCTGTGCTGGGACACAGAGCATGTGATGGGACACTCAGACACCAGCCCTGCTGGAAGGGTGTCTGTGCTCTCTGGGACTTGCTTCTCTTCCTCTGACTGTTGCGTGTGCTGGGCTGAATTGAAAAGCTGGGTGGTGCAGATGGGGCTGAGGGTCAGGTACTGCTCACCTTGATAAGGTGTGACTCAGAGAGCCATGGTGAGTGACTCTCTACTGCACTCATAGAGAAAATGCTCAGAAAAAAACCCCAGCTTTACTGCTGTGTCTAGCACAGCTCCTGAGAGCAAACAGGGCTTGGCCGAGGGATTCTCCTGTGCACAAACACCTCTGCTGCTCTTCTGGAGGGAGGAGGGTTCAGGTAAAACTGTTTTCTCTGCTGACAGGACGTGAACCAGGCATATTGATTTACATGGGCTGAAGGTTCCTGCAGGGCTCTGTGACTCACAGCCGGTGTGGGTTCCAACGGGGAGCTGCTGAGGCAGAAAACAGGGCGTGACTCGGCAGTCGTGCCTGGATGTGTTTGTTTTCCAGAGTGGGAAAAGCTGTCAGCTGTGACAAAGCTGCTTCAGCACAAGCCCTTTAAACCCCCCAGGCTCGGGGTTTGGCTCTGTTGGTGTCCAGGGGGTTTTACTCCTAGTGCTGGGTGCTGTGCACGCCCCACACACCAATGCACGATGCAGGGCTGGATGTGATCTCACACTCACGAGCTCCAGCAGTGCAGAGGAGGGAACTCGTGTTCTGGAGCTGATCTAACTCAGGTGCTGGTGGATACCAACTTAATTCATGTCTAAAGCATATATCAATATATTTATAATGAGATTTAAGCAATTAAAGTGTGTAGTTTTATCACATTGTTTGGGTTCTTGATCCTCTTCTCTATTTACCCTGCAGAGGTTCAAATGTCTGCTCAGTTCCCGTAGCTCACTGCTGTGAATGTTATTCAATGAACACGGGTCCTCTGCCAGGCAGAATAAAGGATATTCTCAACATTACTGTATACCCAGTGCTTTCATGAAGATTTAAAAAAAACCACAAGCTCCCATGTTTCCCTCATAAGGAAACTTAGATTAACAATCTGGTTAATGTTTGACTCAGGTAGAAACGTCTAACCAGTTTCAAGTGTGTCACGGGGCTCTTGGAGCCACAAAAAATAAACATCTTGGGTTTACTGAAAGTCACCCACTGCCGGAAACTCGTCACTGTGAAATAAAACTGGGGCAATGGTTCACTATTGATTTAACAAATGAGTCATCCCTGCTGCAGACTTCCTGCAGCATCCATGCTCAGCAGCTCCACTGAAACCCTCGGCCAGCAGCACGTGTGTGCTGAGATCCAGCTCAGCCACAGCTGGGAGCATCTTAATTTGGGGCTAATGAAGCTCTGGAGGCTTTGTCTTCACTGGGACTCGCTGGTTGGGGCAGTGCTAGCACAGATGGAGCTGCTTCCCTGGGCTGGATTAATGTTTGCTGTGAGAGGGAGTGGAGGCGCTGAGTGAAAAATAAAGGTGGCTGGGGAAATCCTTGAGGTGCTGTCACCGTGGCAGCAGAAGCGTAGTGGGGAGCTGAGGAGGATTTGGGTAACACAGCTCCCTGGGAAGATGAGGGAAGTTGGGATTTATTGCAGTCATCTTTGGACTACCTGGAGGAAGTGGAATAATCCAGACAGAGCAGATGCTTGCACAATAGGAAACTCCTGTCCCTGCTGTGTACAGGTTATGAGAGGGTGCAGTGGAGGTCACTGAGTCTGTGCACAGCAGGGTGGGTTTGGAAGCTCTGTGTTTGAGGGCTCTGCCTCTGGAACTGAGTCTGTAGCACCTGCAGGGCTGCAGGACATCAGGGTGAGCACAGCATGATCCTGGACACAGCTACAATATCCCAGTCTGCCCATGAGTAACTGAGGTCAATGTAGTGTCACATGCTTAGAGCCACAGATGTTACATCCAGAGCTTCGAAAGGGAAGAGGGTTCAAAAATCAGCATTTGAAGGAGTGAAGTAGCTCCTGTTGAAGGAATCTCGGGTGGTGATGATAAAGGATTGAGATAGAACCTCAGGATTTAGTCTGTGTCTTCAGGATGCAGCAGGAACTGAGTGCTTCTGTCTGTGTTGTGGTTTCCACAGCTCCAGGAGCATCTCCTTTCCTTCCACTGCAGGGGAGGAAACCAGCCCAGGGCTCCAACAGCTGAAGGGTGAAACACAGCATTTTGCAAGCTGGACTTTGTGGTGTTTGGGGTATTTGTCCCTTTGATTTACAAAATACCCTCATGCTCCTGCTTGGCCTCCAAATTACTCCATTTGTTTCAGCGGAACAGTTCCTGCACAAATACAGGAATGGCTTATCACTGACGTTTCCTGCTTCCCCCAGGCTGAATGTGTCAGCCTGACCCCAAAGCCAGCTCTGAAAGACAAGATGTTTCTTTAATTATCTCAAAGATAGCGAGGACAAACAGCAAGACCTTGTGTCACCCTTGTTCTGAACTGAAAAGTACACACTGTTGTGCTGCCCAGACAAGAGCAGAACATTTGCAGCCTGCAAAATGCTGTTTCTTAATCCCACTGACACGTCCTGGCTTGACAACATCCACACGCTGGGGTGAGATTGTGTTTTAGCAGTAATAAACCCACTAGAGACAGAAACAAAGCAAAAATCTGCTGATGTGCATTGTAGGAGAGTTGTTAATTAATGAGTGGAATTTCCAGGCTTACAGCAAATACTGTTGTCTTCCATGTAAAGACAAAAAAGGCTGCTATAAGGACCTCAGCCATTACATTGTGCCAAGAAATCCAAAGCAAAGGGAGGAAAACAAATTAATTTCAGCTGGCTTTGTACTAACATACAATAAAGAACAGAAACAAAGGTCGGGGCTTAGGTATGTCAACACATCTCGTGTATTAAAATATAGGCTGGCTTTTCAAATAACTTCAGGATGAATACAAACTTCTATTTAGAGTCTTTACCTTGTCCTGGGTACACCAGGTCTGTAAGGAAACAGTTTTGTTTTAGGAATAAAGCAGGAATTTTTCCCTTCTGTAGCTAAAAATACAGGGTTACTCAATGAAACCAGGGTCTTTCCTTCGAAATAAAAACTCTGAATGTTCATCTGTTGTTTTTAAGTACTGCCGTGACTTGGTGGAGTTGGAACTGAATTCGTTCTTCTCTATTTTCTTTGAAACTTCCTTTTTTCAGCCTTTAATGTGGTGTACAGTGCTACACTGGCCTCTCAGTGGTGGGCACTGAACAGTCTCACATGTGTGAATTTCTTATGTATACTACTTTTTAATCATCCTACACATGGTAAAGGCCGAATGTTGTGGGCTTTTTCTTTGAAACGATCATTTGAGGCAAAATGTGAATATAAACACAAAGTGCAGCCACTGCCAGAGGCTCTGCATACCCACAGCGCTGTTTTAAACCTAGGGAATATTTTCCCTGTCTTTTGACCTGAAACATCCCTCTACGTCGCCTTCAATACTTTAAATTTAAACATTAAATAGTTTAACCAAATACAGGCTGGGGAATGGTGACAACAAACCCGAGAGCGTCCATTTGACATCTCTGCTGCGGCCATCTCCGGGGGGCTGGATTTTACTCTTTGTTCGCGGATTCCCTTCTCTCGACGCCCCTCGCTCGCACAGCCGGGTGTTTTGTGCATTTTTCCTTGGTTTTTTTTTTGTTAATTATTTCGCCTCTTTGAAGCGCCCAGCGGCAGCTGGCGCGGGCGTTCCCCCCGATGTTTGTTGTGCTAATTCGCGGGCGGGGCGGGGCTGGCAGCGTGGCCGGGGGGCTGTGGCGAGGGGCCGGGGGCCCGCGGGCGGTGCCCGGCGGCGGGGCCGGCCCGGGCGGGACAAAGAGCGGCGGCCGCTCCCGCGCTGCCCTTCGTGAGGGGATTCAAATGGCGGCCCCGCCCGCCCGCGCGCCGCGGCCGCTCTGCCCCGGGCCCGCCCGGCAACAGGCGGGGCTTGGCTCCCATTGGCGGAGCGCGCGAGTGGCGCGCTCCCATTGGCTGCGGCCGCGCGGCCCCGCGGCGGGGGGAGGCGGGAGAAGGTGTTAAACGGCGCAGGAGGCGGCCGCCATTTTGTGAGGGAGAGTGAGGGGCGGTGCGGAGCGGAGCGGAGCGAGCTCTGGGGGCGGGGGTCGGACGGTGACGGCGGAGCAGCGCGGAGTCGGTTCCCGGAGGGCCGTGCGTGTGTCCGTGCTTGTGGGAGAGCGGAGCGGACAGAAGTCGGTAAGGGCGGAGCGGTGCGGAAAGGGCCGGGCGCGGCCGCCGCCATGTTGTGCTCCGTTGTTGGGGAAGGGGGGCCGGGGGGTCCCAGCTCCCCACAGGTGTCGGTGCGAGAAGGGAGAAAGTTCGGAGGCAAAGAAGCTCCGGTCAGCGGGAGCAGAGGGCAGCTTGGCCGGGGCCGGTGACGTTATCTCGGCTCTTGGTTTCAGTCCAAACAAGGCGGAAGCTGGAAATGGAGATGGGCGGCTCCTCTGGAGCTCTGGGAGGGATGGGCAGGGGGCCGCTGAGTTTGGAGAGTGACAGGAGCAGAACAGACTCGAGGGCGTCAGGATTAAAATCTCAGAGATCCCAGGAAATACAAGCCATGAGCAAAACAGGAAATTAGTGTAAGAGTTATTAAGGAATTACTTGGCTAACGAAGGTTAAAGAAGCAGATGACAAATGGAGCTCTGTGATGGCTGGAGAAGGGTTTGGGCACTGTAGGCAGTTCCTGTATTGGTCCCAGTCCCCAAAGTATTTTCTATTGTACTTTGCTTTTTCCTTACTAAAACAAAAGGGATAAAGTTCCTGATTGTCTGTTAAAATGCTGTGTAAGACAGAGCATGAGCAAAATGTTACTTTGGGTATGCTAAGTATGGTGGTGAACTTTATGTAAGTAGAGAAAGACAAAGCTGTGTCTTTTTGGGTGGGGTTTTGGGGTTTTGTTTGTAGCATGTTGTCATCTTTAACATATAAACAGACACAGCAGTCTCTGAATTATTTCCGCTTCCCCTTCTTTCCACCCCAAAGTGAAACAAATTGTTTCCATAATCTGAATCGAAATTTCTTTCTCGTTTCTGCAGCAGGACTTCTCCCTTGGAGCTTCTGTGCCGAGAATCCGATGTTGGGCTCGGCTCCTTGGCTGAAGACAGCAGATCAGCCCATGAAAACTTCTATTCCCAGCCAAAGGAAGGAGTCCAGCACAAGGCAGCACCTCTTCTTTCAGGCTTGGAAGCAAGAAAGGGGGCAAGAGTTGGAGAGTGTGGAATCGGAGAAGACCACTGAGAGGTAAATGGAGGTGGGAGAGGGGTAATGAATGTTGCAGGAGAGCCAGCAGGGAAGTGCTGAGTATGCTGTGCTGGAGTCTGGGCATGGGCTTTGGGAATTGCATAAATCTGCTCCACTTGAGGTGCTTTTCAGTTAATTTTCAGTTTATCAGAGTAATTATTACACTCAGGGGAAGTTTGGGCAGTGGCTTTATCAGTGTAAACTTTGCCCAATCTTAAGGTGCTAACAGGCTGAATTTAAATGTCTCAGCACTCAATAGTGACTGATAAAATCTGGCTCTGCATTTTCTCAGCAAGGTTTTGTCAGTCCCATTCCTCCAGTTAAGACCGTTTCTGAGGAAAGAAATGGTGTGTTTAGAGCGAGTTTTGGTTAGGTTGTTTTTTGTCCCTTTGCTTGAAATAGAAACATTTTCTGAAATACTTTGTTTGGAAAAAAAAAAAAAAAAAAGAGAAATAAAGACTTATCCTGACTTCTCTTGTCTTTCCAGGTGACATTTAAGTTGAAGATGGGTGGTGGAGAAAGATACAACATTCCCGTTCCCCAGTCTAGAAATACCACCAAGAACCATCAGCAACTTAAAAACAGGCAGAAGAGCAAAGACCCCAATTCTCAGATGAAAACCTACGTGAAGAAGGAAAGAGGCCACGGCTGCAGCTCCTCTCCTGGTGCATGGCAGGCCATGCAGAAAGGGGGGAAGAACAACGCTCACTTCCCCAAGAATCCCAACTGGAATCCTGCTCTGTCCAATCACAACCTGTTGTTCACCCCTCAGAGCAACCAGAACTATGCTGGAGCCAAGTTCAGCGAGCCACCCTCCCCAAGTGTTCTGCCTAAGCCACCAAGCCACTGGGTACCTGTTCCTTTTAAACCTTCTGATAAGGAAATAATGACATTTCAGCTCAAAACCTTACTGAAAGTCCAGGCCTGAGGGGTAGCTTGTGTGATTTTCAGAAGTGATTTCGACTGTCAGGGTTTCAGATTTGAGCATTGCTATTCCAAACTCCGGGTGTGCCAGGACCAGGTGTTCTTGCTGCATGTAGTTAGTCACTTGGAGAGGGGTGAAAGTTTACATTCCCCTCATCTTTTACCTCAAAAGTTCAGTGCTGTGTTCACCTCACTGTGAAATAGATATTTTCTTGTAAATGAATCAAATCCTGAGCAGTCACCATTTACTGTATTTAAGAATAAATGGGACTGTGTGCCAAAATTGGAATTGTGGCTTTGAATTGTTAGAAAACCACCTTTTACCTAACTTAATGCAGCATGAACTGAAAAAAAACGCACTGAAAACTTTAGTCAGGTTATTTGCTGCTTTTCAGGCTGGTGTGAGATTTGCTGAACACTCTGCAGAGCAGAAACCTCCACCTGGGCACACGGGGAGGCACAGCTGATTCTCTTCCCTGCCCTGTGAGGTTTAGTGGCACTCCTGCAGTGGTGGGTGAGCTTTCAAACCCATGACTCCCATCTGGAACGTTCTGGAAGGGTGTAGAAGAACTCCTCGGGCAGACCCAGCTGTGCTTCCCAGGAATCTCCATGAGTGCCAACTAAAGACCTTGCATTGCCAGGTGACTGCCAAAAAAGCTCCCCCAAATCCTTTGTGTGCCCACTGCACTGAGGAGTTCAAAACCACATTTTTGTATCAGTTTTTATAAAAAAAGGTGGAGTAGTTCCTTAGTTTGGTCTTAAATTGGTTCCCCTGTAACAATTAATAGTTTGGGGCAGGTGTTAGATGTTCTCACAGGGAAGACAGAGCCATGTAAATACATGTAAAACATTGTAGCATATGTAAATTTCTGCTGGGCTTTCCTGCACAGAAGTATTTTTAGTACAAAACTGCTGAATGTAAGATGACCATGTTGAGTACGTGGCCTGGTTTAAAAAAATGATATTTTGTTTAAAAAAAAAATTAACAAAAAAAAAAAAAGACATTTGTGGCTGTGCCCTTGCACTTCACATGCAATGAATATGCACATTGTATTTGGTTCTAATCTCATTTTTTTAAGTAAAATCAGTGCAAAAATGCTTATTTAGATTTTTTTTTTTAATTAAAGAAACTTAAAAAAAAAAAAAAAAAAAGCTGCTGGAGTTTCAGATCCCAGATCCTCCTGTTGTGAATGTGTAGGAGAGGAGTGTGTTCAGTGATGAAAAAACACTGAAATGTTCCAAATCAAGAGTTTCACAAGAAGTGCAAATGCCTGGGTTCAGGTGCTTGATGAAACTAAAGGATTGGAATCATTCTGTGTTTCTGAAATGCATCAGTGCTCTGTAAAACAACATTTTGTCCCAGTCTTTGCTAAAATCCCTCAGCAGAGGCTCAGGGCAGGTGGCTCCTGAGCTGTCACCCTCCAGCTGATCCTGCTGGAGGGTGACAACAGGAGCAGCCAGGGTTCTTTCAAAAGACAAGGATTACTAAAAAAAAAAAAGTGATTTAATTTGAACAGGCCTTTTGCAGATTGCGAAATGTTTGGAGGTGTCTTTCTGTACATTCCAAATGCAGTGGCAGCTGAAGTGAATGTTTACAAAATTATTGCTCCAAATCTCATGGAATTGGCAGTCTCTAAACTTGAGTTGTGACCTGGACCTTCACCAGAGTCTGAGCTGTATCCCAGTTAATTATCTATTCTCCACTTCAAATTGTCAATTACTGATAATGTTTGTACAAATTGGAAACAAAACATAAATAAACTTTTTTTTTTCCCCCCTAAAAGCATCTCTTTGTTTTCAGATGGAAATGGAAAAGTGGGATGACCTCATTTTGGCAGTTCCCTTCTCAAGGGAGATTTCTTTAACTGCAGCCTTCTCCTTCATGTTGGGGAACACAGGGCTGGAGAATTAACACTAATTAACATTCCTGACAAAACCAAAAGCTTGGGGCTCCGTCTTCCACACACTACAGCTGGATTAATTAAGTCAGAAGGTGCTCTCAAGTTATAGTCAAAACTTGTACATTTTATTCCCAATTCACAGGGTTATTTGCACAGATGGAACACAAAACTCAAGAAGAAAGGATGTGGGTGAATAAAACATCAGCATCTCCAATCAAACACACTACAGGGTACAGAGTCTTCCCTTCCTACAATAGTCTCAGCAGCAAGAGCATCTTTAGACAAATATTATAGCAATGGACTACAGACTTTTTTAAGCAAGTTACAAGATAAATGGAGAAAACCAGCAGTTCTTAATGGGTGATTATGTCCTAAAAATGTGTCAATTTTATCCTTCTGTACTTCAGAATGTTCATCTGCCCCGTCCCTGGCAAGGCCTGAGCAGCAGTGCTGGGCTGTGCATGGCTGCACTGCCCTGCTCTGAGCACACCCCAGCTGGCACCAGACTCAACAGGCAGGAAAAAAAGCTCTGTCCAAGCAGAGAGCTCCAAACAACATTGAAACCAAAAGATTCCACTTTGAGTAAAACCATGATACTGTACATTAAACATCTTGATAAGACATAGAAAGGATAACATTGAGCTTTCAGAGACCAGTCTATCAGAGTCCCTAATTAAACACCCAGCTACTTAACCACTAAATTGAAGATTTTGAATTACCAGTTGGGTGCATGGACTTTAGGTGAAAAAGAAGTTCCAATAGAGCCTTCTATGACTGCTGACACCAATCGATTCGCTGCAGATATTTTGGAGCACAGCCATTAATTTCAGCAGAGATTTTTTTTTTACACGCTACTTCAATTCTACAAATTTTGCAGGAATGACAAAATCTAGATTTACCACAGAAAAACGCAATTCCCACCGTTCTTGAGACTCCAAAAGAAAGATATCTAGACATGATCTTTTGTAGCCTGCAAAGTTCTTGCATTCCAGCTGTGCATAACCTGCAGGAAGCTTGCACAAGACAGGCTCCTGCTTTTTTTAGGGCAGGACTGGGATACCTGCATCAAGGAAGGGAGATGTTATCTAGATGGGCTGTGGCTTGATTTGCATGAATGCATAAACATTCCCTGCCCTTTTGGCCACATCCTGCTAACTCGTCCCCAACTGAAAGGCCCACAGAACAGCTTCTTCACAATTTTTCCATGGGAGCAAGAACTAGGACAACATCTTTATTCATGCACTCTTGAAACATCGTGGGTTTGTGTTCGGCTTTTCTGGCTTGTTCATATACACAAGTCAAGTCAAAGTTTAGTCCTACCTCTGGGAGAGAAAGAAAGAACCATCAGAACTGGCAGACACTACATTATACTTGCAATGATCTGGCTTTTCAAAACAAAAATTAAACTGTGCTATACATAAATGCTGAGGCACACAATATAAGGACATGCTGACACAACAGTTAAGGAATAGTTACTGTTACTCTGCCTGGACATGGAGATTCTCCTCCCTCCTCCCACCCTTCCAGCTCCAATTCCGGCTGGACCAGGACCACCACCAAGCACAGCAATCCCTGCAGGCCCCTGGCAGACACAGCCACGCTCTCCCCACCACTCAGTCACCAGGACCCCTCTCAAGCAGCAGCTAGTCATGAAGACTAAATTTATATATAAAAATCTATAAAGGTGAAAAGAGTGGGGGTTTCTGCTGCTAGAAGCAGAAATAATCACAGCTCAACTTAGAAAGGGTGACAGTGGGTTTATGAAAGCAATTCAGTGATTTACAGAGGATTTTTGTCCTTCAGGGCAGAACCTTCAGCTGGGCACACACCAGTGCCAGGAGGCAGCTCCAGCCCTGTTGCCTCCTCCCACAGAACCACTGCTGGCACCGGTTTTGATATGGCAATTATAAATTGTTATGGTGATACTATAATTTTGATTCTGTATGAACTTTCAGTCATTGCTTTTAAGTAGTTTCATAATCTGGCTAACAATATCTGAATTATAACCTACGGGGCAAGTCCATCCAGCAATAATGAAAGCTAATGGCAAGAAAATGCAATATATTAGAGTACAACTTATGCTTAGTGTTCTCAGTTTGTCTTGTACCCCTTCAAAATGTGAAGTGACATTTATTCAGACACTAAATGAAAAATTCCTGCCCTTACTGAAATACCATAGTAAAGATTTTACTCCATAAGGGATGCATAGCTCTACTCCTAACCATGCTCTGGAGTCAAATTCTAATGCTACAATAATTCCAGTGGATCAGTATTTCCTTCATTTTTTTATTACAGCATGTTTGCTAAATTTACAGCAAGCAGAAAATAAGCTGGGTCTTTAGTTATTTTGATCAAAACATCGATGTTTTAAAGGTAGTACACAATATTTGTTAAAAAGAACATATAAAAATACCTTTTTAGAAGCCTCTATAAGAAAGGAAATACAAAGTTTAATCCCACAACTTTCCTCTGCTAGAGCTGCACGCTACTGCTACAGTTTTAAATAGACTTTTTGCTGTTTTTAAACTATACATCCAGGAAAGTCTACAAAATTAAAGGAACGTGCATATAAATGATTGCATAGCAGAACATGAACATTAACTGCAAACAGTAAAGAAAAAGTTAGAAATACTATTAAATGTACAAAGGTTCTAGGATCAACCCCTAAGCACGTTCCGCTGACGAGATCCCAAAGCCATCTGCGCTTCAGTAAAGGCCCTGCTGAAACACTAAACCCAAAGCCTAAAACATTTCTCTAAAAAGGAACTTTTGGAAATCAATGTCTTTATATGCTACAGACATCAGACAGCGAGGAACACTTAAGTGTCTGATGGTGGCTTTTGAAGTTAAAGGGAAAAAAAAAAAAAACATGCCAAAAGCCATTTCCATAATCTTGCCTTCTAGAGAAATACTGGAAGATTACACACTGGGTTTGTTATTTTTCATGTTCAATTTTCTAAATATACTGTATTAGTGATAAACTACATAACTAGAGATGCAGCTCTTGTTCATATCCAACTTCAAACATTTGTTCTGAAGGAAAATGAAATCTTTTAACCAAACCACTATCCATTCTGAGGAAGGAGTGATTCAGACTTGCTTGACCAACTGCTTTTTTGCTGTGCAAAAAGCAAGCAAGCCCGGTAACCCAGGGAGATGACTACAGTTTGATACCTATGAATACACCAACTAACCACAGGAGTCATTGGCATAAAAGTTTAGTTCTTATATACTGTACACACACAACTCGAAACGATCTACTTGTATCTAACAGCAGGAAAACTAAGCAACTTTATGGTTAACTGCTCACTAAAATTGAGAATAGATACAAAAAACTGCATAAAATGTACACACAACCTAATATTTAGTTGCTCTGCTGTTTGCTGAAATCTGAATTTAGATTTTCCATTTCAAGGTGGGTTTCCCCTCACTTTCAGCACCAGCAGCCAGGGCAGAGGCAGTGAAGCCTCTACCCCGAGGGGTCACAACACTGCACAGGCTCCGAGCGAGCTCCAAGAGCAGCTCTCTGCCCATGTCGTACATGCAAGGTTAGTACCATCTCTCCAGACAGCAGGCTAAAGAGAAATCTCCCAAATCTCCCTCCACAGAGCTCCATGTGCCAACCTGCTGCTGCTGGTGGGCATGGAGAACACTGAAACCTGCCCTGGAGCCATGGAAACAAACTGCCAGTCTGATTTCCCAGCAGCCAGTGTTGCACTACAGCTGTCCAGTTTTCCTTTTCCTCACAAAGTTTATAGAGTTGAAGAACCAGTTAAACAGCTGGTTTAACTGCCCAGCACAAACTGGTACCAATTTCTCTATGGGTGTGACATTTGTAAAAGGACAATGTTGCAAGTTACGATCAATCAAGTCATCACCAAATATCTAAGCATTAAAAATGCAAATCTTTACAAAAATATACATAGAGACACCACAACCAAATCAGTAGCTGCCCATGACATTTAACCAAGTGGACAATCTCTCTCCCTCTCTCTCTCTGTGGCTTCTCAACACTGTTTTAATTTCAACCATTGTCGGCTACAGGGAAAACTGACAAAGAAAATATTTTTTAGCACTGTTGCAACATCATATTCCTGATAATTTAAGTAAACTGAACTGTGTGTAAATGAATCTTACATGCCTAAACCAACATGGATACACTGTTAGTGGCCACTGGACTTGGGACTAGTCCAAGACCTCGATCTGGATTTTGACCTAGATCTAGAATGTGATCTTGACTGTGATTTGGATCTAGCTGGTTCTTTTTTTCTCGACTCCTTCTCATATCTTGAGCTGGACTTATAGTGTGTTTTAGAATCTGTTTTAGAGGTGCCTCTAGATTTGGTGTGAGATGCAGACCTAGACCGTGATTTAGCCTTCATTTCTTTCTTGGGCTGTGACTTGGATCGTGATCTTGAATTGGACTTAGATCTTGAAAAAGATCGATTGCGGTGTTTGAACCTAGCAGAATAAAGGGGAGAGAGGAGATTTGAATGTAAAAACACTATTCTTAGACATCTAGTACATTAAAAATTGTTTACCGTTTTTGCAGGAGAAACTTTTTTTTTTAACCTATAGTTAAAGGAATACAGTGATCTAGCTTGCAATTTAAAGGGTGTAAAAAGCGGTTTTTTACCTATCATTGTCCGAATGGCTTCTGCTACGACGAGGTCTTCCAGTAGGTCTACTGCTAAAAAGGTACATCAGAAAAAGTAAACGGTGACAAATACCTACGTAAACGTACAAATACTTAACACATTCTATTTTCAAGCTGTGCATTTGCTTTTAGCTATTCTCCAATGCAGCACAGAACCGTTTCATTCACTATCCCTGATCAGATGCAGCATGCAAGGTACGCAACTCCCAGCAGTTACTCCCACGACAGAAACAAAAGATTACTCCAAACTGTACCAATGAGATAGTCAGCGTGGTGTGTCTGTGCTGTGCAGCTGAGGCCAGCCCCACACACTACACTTACTTTCTGGGACTATAGGATCTTCTATAGCTGTAATCAAAGGAGCGACTCCTCGACCGTCTGCGCTCGTAGCTGCGACTCCGAGACCGCCGGTATCTGTCATAGTCATCGTAACGAGAAGAGCTGTACAGGTTTCTCCCTTCCTTGGCTTTCATTTGGTTTGGTGCTGTAAAAATAGCAAGATTTGCAGGTGAAGATGATGCCCTACTTTTTCCCTTCAAGGTTTAGGTCTTGTATTTGGTGTTGAGCAAAAAGGTTCATTCGTGATTTGATGTTTATGAAGGGACAGGTGAGAGGCTGCTCTGTGCCACTTGTTTTGTGCTGCTTGGGCCACTGGACACAATTTAATGCAGCCTTGGGGGCACTGTGAATCTAGAAAGCAAAACAAACAAAAAAAAACCCTCAAAACCAGTTAGAAAGGACTAATGCTCCATAAAACCAGAACACAGAGCTGGCCAAGGTGATTTCAGGCCAGCTGGAAACTGGCACAGCAGGTCAGACCCATGACTGACACATTCTGGCATTGCTGAATTTACCCAATGAGTGAAAGCTAATTAAACACTTTCTCCTGGCTGCACAGCACCATCATCACACCTGAGCCACAGCTGTCTTTAATGATTAAAGGCCCAGCTTATACAAAAGCTTTGGTGGATGCCACACAAAAGGAAGTCTGATTCCAAAAGGAACCCCCCAATAAAACAATTCACTTTCGCTCTGCAGCTTAGTTATTAAAGTAATTAAGAATGAATGAACCTATTAGTCTTCCACTGTATTTCCTCTAAGCAGCACAGCTATCCTTCCTTTGCATCAAATTCAAACCCAAAGACCATGCTCTAAGTGTTTTAAACACGCTGGAACAAACATCCTCTGTACTAAATGGCTTCAAATTTTAAGTTGTTAGTGCTGCTTGCAACAGACTAAGGTGGATTTAGTTAATTTTGCTCAGAAACTTGTTAGAAAGCCCCATGTTTATACACAGGGCAGAAAGTTGTCCTTTGGAGTGTAGAATTTCCACTGACTCCATTAAAGTTAATTGTGAAGACTTGAGGGAGAACTGGACAGTCAGGTTGTTTCTCTGAGAGCTGTAACTGAAGACCTTTAAGATCTCTTTATTCCGGGGCATCACATGAGTATTACAGTCCTGGTTTAGACCAAAAGGGCTGAGCCAGGTTTTACTAAAGACCTAAATTCTCTTTACAGTTATCTGTTCAGAAAATAAAAGTTCTGCTCCACCTTGAATTGAGATAACTTGAAAAATGACTTTTATCCTGAAGCCAAATGAAAATGAAGACATTACCTCAATCCTGGAAGTCACACAGAGCTGCACAGAAAGCTCCCAAGAATGCCTGTGGTGACTGCTGTACTTAGTTATCCATTTATAATTAAACAAGTCATTAGCAGTCACTGGATGAAAGGCAGCACATCCACGTGCTATTTATATACAATAAGAACACATCACAGCAATCAGCAGCACGTGCAGGGCTGGTGCTGAAGTCCAGCAGATAAAATCCAGGCACTTACTCTTGCGGTCCCCCTGTGCAAACTGGATTTCTATTTGCCGGCCACAAATCCACTTCCGATCCAAGTTATGGAGAGCATCTTCTGCATCACGGACATCTTCAAATGTGCCAGTGTTAAGGTACTTGGGAATTGGAGCAGTTTAACAGATTTGGTATTTAAAATGAAAATTTTCAAGTTATTTTCTCATTTTACAGCCATGTTTTAAGTTTTTTAGTCATGCTACTCTACACACTAGTGCATTCTTTAATTAACCACCAGCTGAGAACTCCTGTTATAAAATTAAAATCTTGTAATATGACCATGAATTTATCCATCAGCAAGCACTTGCTATGTGATACTCTAATTTTTTTTCTTCTCCCACTTGTACTTATGCAAAGAAAACAAAGGTATCCTTTCAAAACACACTTGTTAATGGTCATTTTATTCTCTCCACTATGTCGAGTTTATTAAAACTAAGCCCTGGTTCTTAAATTATGTTGGACATAGCAACAGTAAGTATTAATTATTAACTTAGGAATTGGAATAATGCTTTCCTTTTTGTTTTAAATAACTGATTTTATGTTTAACTGATGTCATGTCACAGCCCTGTGTGCAGAGAGAGCCTCCCCAGTGTGAGAGAAGAGCAGACACTGGGAGCCCTGCACTGCCATTCAGGGCCAAGGTACAGTGACAGACATTTGTTTTAATGCTGGAATTTACACCCCTAATTCCAGCTCGTGGGACCCAAAACAATGAGCTGCCTTTCCCCTCCAGGCCACTCATTTCTCAGCAGCATCATCTCTGCAGGAGAGAAACTTCCATTTCATTCAGACCACAGTTACAGTAGCACTCACAAGAGAAATATTACAGGTTTCGTCAATGGACTAAACCAGAAAAATTCATCAAATTACTGCTTACATGACAGACAGAAGAAAAACTGTTATTCTGTAGGATACATCAGGTATGACTCCTTTAATCTTGGCCACCATTCAACTTCATCTTGACCTTTAACTCTTTAAGTGCTTGTCAGAAGGACTTGTCATGAGATGCTTGGCCAAAAATGACAGATGGCTTTATCTTTAACTTTGAAAAACAACCTTTTCCCCCTTTTGTAGATAAAGCGAAGCTTTGTCTCCCATTATGGCTTGTCCTTCTTCCAGCTTTTCTTTATTTTTTCTTTTCCCAAACTCTCCCTTCTCTTCAAGCCTGATCCTTAAGAGGTCTTTGGCTTGTCTACTTGCCTTAATTGTTGAACTCTACTCTAAAGGTTCTTTCATGCTTTCTCTTTGGGGTCGCCATTACTGTACAGCTTTACATTCTGAGGCAACAACAGAGGACAGCAAATTAGGGGACAATATTAGAGAAAGAAGTTCACCTCATTTTTTACACAATCTGATTTTGATCAAGTGATTCCAGTTTCCATTTGTTAAATTAACAATGAATAGCAGCCACATTTTGCTAAGCACAACTTTACTTACACACCAGTGATAATAAAAACGTGCTAGACAATTTTGAGTCAGTGATAAATTTTCATTTAAATCATATAGTATTAATTTCAGTGGCATAAGCAAGCTTTTATATTACTGGACTTAAGTTTTGCAAAAAAGGCAAAGAACAATTGAGAGAAGTTAAATCTTCAAAAATAACGAAACACCACGACATAAGTAAGACACTTATTAGATACAACACAAAAGTAAACTGCTTTTTCATTTAGATTGGTTACCTCTTACACAAACTTGAATTTCAAACTTCAACACCCCTCACTAATGAGCCATCTGAAGAAAGGATATTGAACATAGGCAAATCCTCTGGGACGACGAGTGTAGAAGTCAAGGGGAACGTAAACATCAACTATAGGCCCATAACGACCAAACTCCCGGCGCAAGTCTTCGGACCTGCAACACCACAAACACCTGATATGGCTTTGGCACTGCCTGAGCGCCACAAAACACCCACCAGAACGAACCTAACGGGCAAAAAATTAAATCTACAGTTAATAGGAGCACCCCTGGTTTTTGGAAGCATTTGGTGGAGGATGAAAGGGGCGTTTTTTGGGGGAAGAAGTGTTTGGGCAGTTCCCTGCTGGCAGCACATGGAGCTTTTCTGAAACACTCAGGTCTCAGGATGCTCAAGTAAAAGCTGGCAGTTTGAAACCAGCCTTCAGCACAACCTAAAATAAAAATGTAAACTGAGAAGTGATGCACACCAGTTCATTCATCGCAGCCAAGGTTGGCAGAGAGTGAAACGAAGGACTGTTAAATTATCGTTGTTATTATTATTCAGGTACCTCGACAGTGATTTTGCAACACACAAACATCAATTATGAGATCCAAATAAACATTGTGAGACCAAACCAGTCACCCAAACTCATTTCCATAGAACAATCAATACTTACAACCACATCAAACAGAACAGATCTCAGTGAGCAGCCACTCATGCCCTCGGGATAGTTTTTCCAATGACTTGGCTTTAGAGAGCTGAGACAAAACTGCTCAGCTGCAGCCACCCCTGGAACAACAGCCACTCCTCAACAGAGGCTTCTTATTCACATCAGCTCCTCACATTTAATTTTGTAACATCTGAGGACAAAAACCTGCACGAGAAGATTGGTGCAATACCATATTTAGGTGGTATGGGAGAGTTACTACTGGTTTTTAGTATTCTTTCCTTTCTCTTGCACCAGTTGGGAAACAAATCTCCACAGTCAGTGCTGGCAGAAGGGAAGTACCACCAGCACGGAGATCTCACAATGAAACCACCTCCAAGAACTCAGTGCTTAAGGTGAACCCTCAACAGGATCCACATTGCTGTAAAGAATTTGCAAGCGATCATCCTCAGCTGTTCTTAAAGTAAAATAAAGTACTGGAAAAATGAAAAAATTCATGGGGAAAAAAAGTTAAAATTTTAATTTCACTCCATTCCATCGTGCCCACAGGACGACGTGTAAATGTCGCACAAACAATAACAAACACCAAAGGTGCTTTTGGTCACTAAACTGCCCAAGTGAAATGAGGAAAATCAGCAGCTCACTACAAGTATATAAGGAATAAATAAGAACCTGTGCAATGCTCTGTTTTTGTTGTTTCAATTCCCTACGAGAAGTTCTCTCACCGCACACGTTTAGTCCTTACGGGCTCTCGGAACCACACGATTATAACGGAGACCAATCATTGCTTCCCTCGACTCCGGACCGAGCGTCCCGAGAGGCCCCGGTACACAACAACCACGGCAGAACATTCCACCTGCACCGGCAGCAGCTCCCACACTAACGGGACCGGCCACGCCTGGAATTTTGGGCACAAACGCTCTATTTCCTCCCATCTATCAGCAATACTGCACTTCCAGAGGAGCATCCCAAAGTGCAGCGGCTGTCCGGCACGGCCCCGGGGGCACATCCCGCTGGACACGCTCCAAGGCGGCCGCGGGGAGTTTCACTTTGTTGCGGCCCAGCTTTGTTCTGTCTGGACGCTGTTTGGAAACGAACCCGCGTGGAGAGGCGGGGAACGAGCAGCATCGCGAGGAAAATGGAAGGCAGGGCAGGGAGAAGGCAAAGCGGCGGAAAGGAGCGGGCCGGGCTCGCCCCCTTCCCTCCCCCGGCTGCGGGGGGACCCCCGCGCCCGCGGCCTAGCGAGCCCGCCAAAGCCTGCGCGAGCCCCCGCTCCGCCCCCACTCACCGGGTGTCGTCGGCCACGTTTCGCACGAAGAGCGAGGTGTTGGGGGGCCGCAGGTAGCGGGACATGTCGGCGGCGCTGGGGCAGACGGCAGGAAGGAGAGGAGGGAAGGAAGGAAGGAGGGAGGGAAGGAGCGAGCGCGGCCCGGGCGCGGCGGGAGCGGCTGAGGCGACCCTGGGGGAGCTGCACCGCCCGCCCGCGCGCCGCCTCTCGCGAGACTTCCCGGGGGGGGGCTTCCGGCGAGAGCGAAACGCGGCGCCAAAATCCTGCCCCGCTCCGGCAGCGCGCATGCGCCCCTGCGCCGCGCGGGAGCTCGCGGGCCCGCCGCGCATGCGCGCTGCTCTCCCCCGTCCCCGCTGGCTTTTCCCGCCGAAAGAGCGGGAAGGGCGAGCGCGCGCGGGGCAAGATGGCGGCCGCGCCCCCGCCGTGAGGGGAGAGCGCGGCCCGGCCTTGTGCGGCCGCCTCACAGCGCCGCGGCTCCCTCCTGTGCACCCAGCTGACACCGCCTCGGGCTGTAACGCCCTTCCTGAGGCTCAAGGGATCGCTGTCCTGTGGCCTTGCTGTTGAATAATGTGGAGTATGTATAAGTTCTGTTGAGAAAAGACATTCTTTGATGTTTGAGGTTTTTATGCTTTCTAGCCTAATCAACAAGAAGGGAGATGTAACCCGTGAAACGGCAGGCAATGAGCTCTAAGTGATGTCCCTGTGTTAGAATAACAAATTGGTAGGGCTGCCTTGTTGAGGTTTAGGACTGGACAGGCTTCGATGATCTCAGACCCAGGGGGAGGTTAACAAAACTCGAGAAAAAAGGATGCCTGCTGATAGAGGACACAAAGAATGCAGAATTTATGGCCCATCTGGCAAGAACTCCCAAGATAAGGAAGAAACTAATAAACCCAACTCAACAACTGTGCTGAAATGATCTCCAACTGGGTAAAACGTAATTTTGCATCTGCAGGGGCAGGTCATGGCCACCAACCCACAGGCCATGGGCCCAAAAGGAGAGAACGGGACTAATTAGCATGAGAAACAGCAGAATAATTAACCAACAGAAGACAGAATACTAATTCAGAACTATGTGACCTGTAGCCAAGGCGCACTAATTCCTTTGTTTCTTAAAATGTGTAGATAGTAATAAATTTTGATCGTTGGTGTGCTCGATTTATGGAATCCCACAGGGCCCCAACTGTGCAACAACAAAATAAATGACCAGTGTCTCTCTGGATGTGTAACCATTGTTGCACATGGAGTAATTAATGCAATTTTTGTGGAGAGCACCGTTACCCAGAGCCCTGCTGAGCCCCAGGAGTTTTCACCAGGCTGTTTGCACAGGACCAGCCCTTTCCATTAAAGCTGTTTGTGTGATGAAAACAATACAGTTGGTGGGTGGAGAGATTATTTCTTACCATGCTCATGTGTGACTCACATAAAGGTGGGTAAAAGGCTCATCTGGCCCCACAGTCACAGGGTTTGGTGAAGAGTTCCATGAGAAGTGTCTGCATTTTCATGTGAGGGATTTTCAGCAAACTCCTGCAGGGACTTGGAGCTGATAAAGCCCTGGTGTCTGCCACCAGTGTATTTTCATCTTTATTTTTAATATTCATGAAAGGAAACTGGTGGGAGGACATTGCTGTTCATATCTTGGCAATCTCACATTAAGAAGTGCCTGATTTTTACAGGTTTTGAATGACAGATGATTCAACTTTGAATGGCAGATGAAGTTCAGTCACTAACACAGGAGATGTGCAGACATGTACACTTCCAAAAAAAAGGAATTTATGTGGTTGTATGTTCAGGGTCTGTGTGCAGGACTCAGCAGAGAAGGGAAGAGGATCTCTGACCATGTTTTTTGCATTTAATATTTACAGTTAGCATGCAAGCAGCAGGTCGAGTTGTTACCTTGTGCAATATAAACACAGATCTGCTCACACAAACCATTAAAAGAACCTAAAAATCAAGCCAAGAACGCACATCAGAGGCTGGAGTTGTGGTGGGAGTGCTTGGCACAAAGCAAAAAAGAAAAACAAATATTTTACAGACATTCTGAAAGCAATGAATTAACCAAAGAGTGGACTTTGATGGATAGAAAACCATGCTGCCAGGATTAACTTGTCAGAGCTTGTCAGATTGGGAATCAAAACTTTGAACCAGATCCAAGTTTGATTATAAATACTCCAGTGGAGTCCTTCACAGAAAAATTATTTTTGTGGAATAGTGAATCCAGAGCTGCCATCCCAGCCTGTTATGCCATCTAGGAATGCTAATTCCTTTGGGCCATGGGACACAGATCTCAGATAAAAATCCTTCAGGTTTTCACTGCTTCACATAAGGACCTGCACTGAAGATTCCCCCCAAATCTGGGGTGCCCTGTGGCAGAAGGACATTGCCAGAAGGATGGGAAAGATTGGCACCATTGCTGGAAAACTGAAATCATCGCAGTCGCGAAGAAAGCCAGGTGAAGTGTTCTTTAATTTTTTAGAATTTTAGCCCTTAGAATGACTTGGCATGAGTTGAAGTTCTATTTAAGGTTTGTGTCCTTTTAGTGTGTGGTATCTCCAAGAATCATTCTGTAACGATTTGAGATGAGTAATGAAGGATCTCTGCCTTAGTTTAGAAACAAACCTGAAGTGTCTTGCGTGTTCCATCCTCCAGTTTGCAGGCACAGCCTTTGATCCTTGCAGACCTCTAGCAGTCTGTGAATTTCCTGCTGGAAAACCACAGCGTGTGTTTGGTTTCAGGGTGTGTTTGCAGCAGTTACCCAGCAACTCCCAGAGAGAAGGGTGCTGAGTTCTTGGGTGGCTTTCTGCAGCACCAGTGCTTTAAAACAGCCTCCTCCTCCTCCTCCCTGAGTTTTACCAGCCCCCATTTCTGTGCTGCTGATCTTATTTCTGTGTAACTCACATGGAATTTAATTCTGGCTGCAGGACTGTGCTTGGCATTGGACCTGCCTGGGAAGCAGAATGAGCACAATGATCCTTTATGCCAGTGAAACTCCCTCTCAGAACAGCCTTATCCCAGAATAAGAATACACTTCCCAAATTGCTTGTATCATATTGTGTTGTTAATACAACACAACCTCTCCCCTCACAGCCTGCTCTTCTAGCATGGGGAGATGGAAACTCAGCGCTCTTCACTGGGGTAAAACCTCCCCGCGAGGATTTGAAATGGCATTATCAGTGCAGCAGCTTTGTTCATGGAGGTCTTGCACCTAAAACCAATTCTAACAAATCTGCAGTGACTTCAATTACGAAATGGGGCTGCTGATACAATAATAGGATCTGATCAGCAGAGAAATGGTTCTAGGCACAGCTCCTGTGTGTTTTATACTTAATAGAGACACAGGGTCTGAACAAAGTCTGGTTTACTTCAGCTTCACAGACTTGGGCCATGACAAGACACTGGGAGTTCATTGCAAATTGGAAGAATGTTTCATTCTCTTTGCTCTTGTCGTGCCTCTTAATTGTATTTCTGTGTAATTGAATTTAAGAACAGCCATCCCTACTGTTAATGACTGGTGAGTGCTTCACAGCTTTTCAAATATTGCTGTTTCCATTGCTGGGCCATGTGGTGCAGATCAGCCCAACAGCTGCCCGATTGTTCTCTGTTGGCCAGGTCATAGAGAACGGGCTTTGGTTAAAGACTAACCTTCAGCAGAAGCAGGAACTAAAGCTGAGTGTTTTCAGTCTGTGTGTAAGAAATCAAGGAGCATTTCTGTAGCTTTTGGCTGCTCCCAAGGATTATTGTGGTGAACTGGAACAGTGTGATTTATGTCCAGGTTGGGTTGTCTGAGAGGCAGATTTCTGTCACTCTGAGGACAGAGGGGGAAACACAGTCCTGTAGCAAGGGGAAGTGCTGTGAGAAAGGAGAGCAGAAATCATCATGATTTCCTGTGCTGTTGTTCAGATAAAACAGAGATCACACCTTGTGGAAAGTGCACTTTATTTCAGGTATGTAAAGGTGTCACAGAGGAGGATCTGTCCTTAGGCTTTCTTGCCTCTTCTGACAAGTGTCACTCCACCGTACGTTATAGTCTGTGGGAGACAAATACACATTTTTATGGCTAAGTGGCAGAAGTGTCAGTAATTTCATGCACAAATCCATCCTGGTCCCCAAGAAAATGCAATCACAGCACCTTCCTTCAAATATATGTACAACATTTGCATGAAGGAAAAGTTGGAGTTGATTGTGCTCCTTGGAGCAGTCTTTATCCACAGAGACACTCTCTAGACACTGAGCTAATCAACATTTTTTCCTTCAGCATTTTTCTTCAAGTGCCTTTATTTTCACTTATTTGCACTTACCTCCACCATTTCATTTCCTTTAACTTCCTGCTCGTGAGAGAATTTATCTGATTTGCACACCAGCTTCCCGTTGACCAAGTTCACAGTGCACTGTTGGAACATTTAAAAATATTTTTAAGAAATTATATTTTGGAATTCAATTTGAGTAAGTAGAGGACTAATAAATAGGAAATAAATTACACTGATGTTTCATAATGACAGCTGCTGATTTAAAGTGGAGAACACAGCATTTGAATAGGAGTTTTAGGAACATTTCTGTTTGTTAAAGTGACAGAAATATTTGCAAATGGAAATGGTACAAACAAATTCCACTCACACACAAACTGAGGTTTAGGGATAAATAAAGATGTCCTGTTCTTGGAATGCTTTACCTTCAGCTTCCTGCCGTCCATGGTGGTGATGTCAGCCTCTTTGCCGAGTGTAAACGAGTTGGTTACAGATTTGTTGGGTGTTTTGGATGTCACTACAAAGTCGTTGCCTTTTTGTTGTATTTCAACAACAGGCTTAATATCTTTGGCCATTTTGATGGTGTCATCTGGCAACCCTGCAAAAATAGGCAAACCAGGGCTGTTTGTTATGGAAATAGCAAAATAGCAAATTGTGCCTTCCAACAAAGGCACAAAAGATCTAAAACCAGTACTGGAAGGTGATGTCCCAGTTAAAAGACAAATCCTGGTTTAGATTCCTCTCTTCTCTATGGTTTTTTTTCTTCGTTTCTTCTAGTCTGGTTAGGTTTTGGTATGATATTTGGTGATCTGTCAGACTATGCACAGATTCTTTTCCTAAGGGCTGCCCCTGGGGTGATGATGGTCCATGAAAAGAACCACATGTGCATTACTTTATTTTCCCAGGGAGTTGGGGGATTATTTGTCCAGTCAGAGCTGGAACAGTGGGAGTACCTCAAACTCCCTTTTTGGGGTGTCCCTGGCATGATTTGAAGGTGTCATTGTCACCAGGAGCGGGTTTGGTTCTGTCACGCTGTCAGACCAGGCTTTTCAGCTGGAACTGGATCTCACTCTCCTGAAGATCTCATATTTACTCTTAAAAACCCCAACAGGAACGTTTTGTTGGCAAAGGTAAGTGCATATTTATTGCTGTAGCACCTCCTAATCCTCAGATTAGATTTGATAATCACTCAGAGATTACTGACACTTATCACACTTGATAAGCACTGACAGGTTACTGACCACTTTTCAGAGGTGTTAATTATTCACAGATTACTGACAGCATTTGTGCTGCAGAAAGGGCTTCTGTGCCAATAATTGGGAGGCTGAACAAGTCATTGATGGCTTCTTTCTAGTTATATGTGTTCATAAAATTACAAGTAATCAACACAACAACTCTTCTTTGGGGGTTACCTGCAACCTTTCTCCATCAATTTATACAACTTTCAGCTTCTTTTCACATCCAAATGAGATCAAACAGATTGAACCAAGCAGGGCAGTTTGTCACAGAAAGAAAAGGACAGAATCCATGGAAATGCAGCAGTAAGAGCTGTGGTGGCAGGGATTTGAGGGGGAGCAGGCACTTACCCAGAGCCTTGAGGAAGGGCTCGAGGTTCTCCTGAGCGTAGATCTGCCAGGTGCCAGCGAACGCCATCGTGGGACACGGCGAGGGCTCCCCCTGCCCACGGGGATGCTATTTATGGAAACACAGAGGCCAGCCCAACTTGGCACAGGGCTAATTATTAACTGTCAAACAGCAATCATTAATCAATTATTTGTTCTTAATGATCATAACCTCTCGTTCATGCTGCTCTTACCTTGAGGGTTGGGATGCTGTGTTTGTTGTGGGTTACTGACCTCGGGGGATTGTCCAGCCTTGTTGGAAAGTGTTGCAGTGCAGCTTCATTTGTTTGCTCTTTGTCCACAACTCCTGTGTTTAACACATTTTCTGTGTCTTGAGTAGAATTCTTCAGATAAAGTTACAGTAGATCAAGGTGATTGGTATTGTACGGCAGGAACTTCCTAATGATAACAATGTTCTCTGCTGTGGGCACTTGAACCTTAAATGGTGGATAAAGAATGCATAAAATTATTCTATTTCTTTCAAAATTGTGGGCCTCCCATTACTTGAGGACAGGCAAAATCATGTTGGAGTGGGAGATGAGTGATGATTTTATCCAGCAGATGTCAGTGATGTGCATCTAACTGAACTGAATTAAACTCAGTTTCTTTTTAATTTTTATTTTAATAGAAGATAAAAGATAAAACATGGAACATTGCTTGGAGAGTGAATGCAGGAAGCAAATAGGATGGGTTATTTTTTCTTCTCACCAACTGCACAAGGATTTCTTCACTCACTCCAGCCCTTGAGTGATGTTCCTTGCTGTCTGTGCAGGCCTGACTGTTGATTTTGGAAGACTTTCATTAAATGTGTCTTGCAATTAGATTGCTTAATTCAAACAGAGCCTGTATCCCAGGGGTGGGTGACCTCTCTAAGTTAACTTTTCATTCTAGTTAAATAGACACCCAATGCTCAGCTTTTTCTTATCAATTCACCACCCTTTTTAGTAGGTAATTTTAAAGAAGGTTCGCACAGAAAGAGCCAGATTTGTAATTACATTTACCTGTGAGAATTCCTGATTTGCAGGGTCATTTTTATGTGTGGAGCGTGTCCTGACTTCCCATGCACCCCCAGGTGGAGTGATTGCATCAGGGATGTACTCAAAACAGTGCTGAGATGTCACCAAGGGTTTGAGTTTAATGACACACACACACACACAGATGCTACAAGAAAATCTGTTACATGTTGTGATTTAATACAAAACCCTCCACTGAAAGGCCCACGTGTGGATCCTCTGGTATTTCCCACACAGATTTCCCAGGGCAGAGTCTCTCTGGAAGGTGAACATGCAGTGTACACACGTGTGAGCACACCCCCCCCACCCCAGAATTGTTCTGTAACAACTGCCAAACCACTGAAACATTGCTAAAATAAACACAGAGACACCAAAAGGCATCTGAAGGAGTTAAATTCCTTTCAGATTCAAGGAAACAATTCATTTAGGCTTTTTTGTGGTAATCCCAGCTGGGACTTCCTGCTCTGTTCCTACTGGGATCTCCCCATGTTTATAGACACTGATAGTGACCTGCCCTATTTCAGACCCATATTTATTCTTGACATAGATGCTGTATTTTCCTGTGTCTTCATTGCAGACTCTCTCTATGGTGATTGTGACCAGTGAGCCCTTCACATCCATCTTGTATCTGTCCTTAAACACGATGACTTTCTCATTTTTGAACCAGGTGATCTCTGGGTAGGGGTCTCCAGACACACAGCAAGTTAAGCACAGGGTCTGTGGTGAAACAGAGAACAGAAATGGATTATGGAGCTGTAAACGTTGGGAAATTCAGTTCATAGAGTCACAGCATCATTTAGGTTGGGAAAAAAACTTTAAAATTGAGGCCAGCTCTTAACCCAGCCCTGCCAAGGCCACCGCTGAACCTCGTCCCCAAGTGCCACATCCACACATCTTTTAAATGAAGAGCAATAAAAATCAGTTCCCACATTTTCATTGGGTGACATTCCAGCACTGATATCTGATACTCCTCTTCCTGATTTCCTCCAGTACAATCAGGATTAACCTGCCTGAATTCACTGGGCCTGACTCATATTTGTCTCACTGTTTTTTATAGCTTCCTGTGCTGTAAGGTGGCACTGAAACACACACGGGGTGAGTTTGCAGTTACTTTGCAGGGGTTCTGTGCTGCCTGAGTAAAGGGGAATGTGACTCAGAAATGAAAGCAGGGAGGTGGGCTGATGGGAAAATCAGGCCCAGCACCTAAAGGCCTTGAAAGTCCAGTCCTGTGAAATGAGAGGACAACAGAAAGGGTCTGGCAGTGAAGGTGACCCAGGAGGGCACCACTTCCCACCTCTGGCAGTGCAGCAGCTCAGAAAAGCTGCAGTGCACAGGAGGGCAAAACAGGGGTCTTTCCTCCCCATCAGCAATCCTTCTGTGTCTGTGCAGGACCAATTAATGGAGTTACTCAATATTACCTTGTCCTCCATGATGGTGGCAACATCTGGCAGACCTTGAACAACTCTGGCACGACCTGGGAATGAACAAATAGAACCTTTTAGTTCATCTTATCAGCAAACTTGGCTTTGTTTCACTGAAGGGAAGAGATTCGTTTACTTACGCTTCTCTGCTATCGCTGCTTCCCTGAAAGGGAGAGAAAATTATTGTGGTTTTATTTATTAGCCATTATAGTAACAATTTAGAGTGTGAGACTTAAAATAGATTTAGCTGTGAAAATATTTAGGAGAAACTTACTTTAGCCTCTTGTGCTCAGCCAGGGCATCTTCAAAAACTGCAAGAATGAAAGGTTTTAGGGAAGGTTGCCTTTAGTTTTGTTAAACCCAGTAGCTTTAGCATTATGGTGTTGTTACCAGTGCTGGGATTATTTGGATAAATGTAATTATCCTCTAGATGGTATCTGTCCCTGCCTTAAGGAAACACAGCTCTGTTTGTGTACTGTTGAAATAAGTGGGACTGAGTTCTCTCTTTCCAAAGAGAAGTTCAGAGGAGAAAAAAACCTCCAGCAGTTTGGAAAAGCCTTTGCAAACCTGGAAGTTTTCTTTGCCAGGAGGCCACCTGTGAGCTCTGTTGTCCAGGGGAGGAATTGGACACATCCCAGGAGCAGCTGCCCCCTTCTCATCCTTTCCCCAGCAGTGCCAAGGCTCCCTAAAGGCTTCAGACCTTTCTGCTGCCCACTTCCCCTCTTCTCGTGCTTCTGTGAGCTCTTCCCTGTCCTCCTTAGCCCAATTCCACGTGGAAATCAGCTCCAGCTCCAGAAGGGAGAGAGGAATCCCTGCCCAGCTTTGAAGGGCTCCTGGAAAGCAGCTCAGGAGTGACTCAGCTCACCTTGCCCAGACAGGTCTGTTGACAGTTTGTGGGAGCTGTTGCCATCGAATATCTCCAGGGTGTATTTGCCCTTATCAGCCTCCGTGGGCTCCAGGATGTGCAGCCAGATCTGGTTCATGGTGCTCCCAGCTCTCATCCTGTCACGGCTTTCCAGTTGTTTCTCCCTGGGTAAGCAAGTGATGTCATTTCAGTCATATTTAGCAGAGCTGAGAAATCACTTTAGCACTTTTTCCTAGACCTGTCGTGGTTGGAAGTGTGGGAATCAGGATTCATTTCATGGAGAGAGGAAATCCCATGGGGCTGTACTTAGAGGCAGTTTGCCAAAGCTTCATAAACTCTACAAAAAACCTCCTAGTTCCTATTTAAGGGATTAAATCCCATTTAGATGTTGAATATTTGTAAGTATTTAGCCCTTGAATGTTACTAAAAATTCACCTCCTTATCTGCATGTGTAGGTGGTATCTAATGAAACACCAGCTATCTATTTAGGGAGACTTTATGAGGCTAAATTAGTCAGTGTTTGGGAAGAATTTTGTAATTTTGGGAATATTTTTTATTCAGAGTGGGGGAAGAGAGGAGTTTAGGAAAACATGAAGTAGTAAAAATAAAGTGTTTGAAAAAATTCCGTCTGTAACCAAGGAGGCTGTAACTGAGCAGTATCATAAGTGCAGCATCATTATTATTCTAGGAAAGATGATCACTTATAAATATTTCTGCAATGCTGCTATAAAAATAACATGACTTTCCATTCTGGAATTCCCAGACTTGTTCCAGGATGGGAGTGAATTGTGGATTTCAGCCCGTACTCAGACAAATCCACAGTTGCCTGAAAAAATGTATGGGCTCAGGCCCAAATGTTTAATTTTGGATAAACAGTTAGAAGGAACAGGGCTCCAGAAGCTTTGCAAATATTTTGTGGGGACTTACTTGTGGTACCAGGTGGTTTTCATGTAGTCTGTGTAGTACTTGACATTTGTGTAGATTTTGATGCCTTCATCAGTAGGCTGGATTTTCAGAGGTGTGGCAGAAAGAGCTGGTGGTGTGAAGGAAAGACTGAAATTGAGGAGGAATGCCCAGATTTACCTGTTCCAGAACAAAATCCCAGCCAAAGGAGCAGGGAGGGGGTGCTGCTGTGCTTGTTCCACACCCAGGGACAGCTGTGCCATCCCACCTCTCCCCTCTGCTGTAGTGCTGAGAGCTGACATACCACTGATCCTGCACAGCTCCTTCAGAAGCTCCTCAAAGGCTGAAAGACAAAGATTTAAGTGTCTATAAATACAAATCACAGCAAACCACATCCAATCTGCCAATTAATTTCACTGTGGTTAGGATGTTTCATATCCACGGGTTATTTGCTGTCTTTTTCTGTGGCAGACCTCACTGGGAATGGAGTTTTTGCCTCTGATTCATTTGTTTTCAGATGCTGGGCATTTCTTACTAAATTTAGATGCTCCTATCTTCCTTCACACTCACCATGTGCCTCCCAGACAGGAGATTTATGTTCACATGATGGATTCCAGATGTCGGGGCAGCATTTAATCTTGGGCAGCAGAACCTTCTGATTGATTCTGGGTTGAAGTGACTGAAATATCCCTGAGCTTTTATCTGTGGGGCTTGGCAGAATTTATAATGCAGTCCTGGCTTGAGAAATGACTGCAGGTGGGAATGACATCAGCATGTAGAGCAGGAAACTCTTTAAATTTGACCAGTAACTTTTTAGTGTGGGTTTTAACTCCCATAAAAGCACACAGGACATGTAGGTTTCATAGAAAGTGAGGGTATTTGGGTTTAAATCCAAAATGAGCTCAGGGCAGGGGTGTGAATGTGTCTTACTGAGTGATCCAAGGTGCTCTTACCTCCTTTTGTGAGGTCCAGCTGGGTGGAGTCCTCTCCTCGGTTATCTGAAACCACTGCTTTGTACAGGCCCTCATCTGCCTTGGTTACCTACCAAATACATGTGTGCATGTGGAATATTGACTAAAATAACCCAAACAAGCCCCAAAACAAACAGCAGCCCTCCCAGAGAAATTTCCCATAATACTGAAACAGGGCAGGATTTGGAAAAGGGAAAAATCTTATTTCTTATCAGGATCTTCAAATCACAGCCTGGTTGGGTTGGAAGGGACCTTAAAGATTGTTTGGTTCCGATCCCCTGCCATGAACTTCACTAGAACTCAGATTCAGAGCCTGACTGTTACATGAAAATTTCTTCTTTGGCTTTTCTCAGTGTTTCTTTCACTCAGTGGGCACTACCCAGAACCCACATGGAATATGAATAAGATCAGCCCATTTTTTTTTGCCACTTTCCTGTAGACCTCTGAGCTGTTTGATGTTTCACCTTTGGGATCTGCAGTGTTCCCATCCCAGTCTGTGGATCAAACGCTCCACCAGCTCGTGCCTTGTGATTGAAGAACCACTGGAAGTTGGTGTCCTTCCTCAGGTTTGTTGCCTGGTAGAAGTCAACATTTAGAAGTCAAAATCCATTTGATTTCTTAATTCTTGGATGTCCTAATATGAATCATCACTTACATTACTCCAGAATCTGAGAATTTCCCTTCTTTGTTAAAATTTCTGCCCAAAAGAAACCATCTCCTTACAAATGCAGCAAAGCACTTAGATGAGCACTGCTCATATCCTCTGAAAATTGCACCTAAAATTGAATGCTGAAGGAATTCTGTTACCTTGCAGGTGAGGAGCACTTCACAGCTCTCCAAAACTTTCCATGTCGGGTTCTCTATGAAATGTGGACCTGGAAAGGAAATGAAATCTCTCTCGTGGTGCCTTTGCCGTGTTTCCTGCGGGAATGCTTCCATCTAGTGCTGGATTCCCGCAGTGCACCTGGGAATTCCCGAGGTTCTAGGGAGCAGGGAGGGGAAACTGAAATAAATTACTTTAGATCCTTTCATCCCATACTGGGCAGCTCTGAAGCCGAGAAGAGCCTGGATTTATAACGTGCTGTCACAGTCACTAACAAGTGAATATTTTGATCCTCACTAGCAGGGAATCGCCTTTCCAGCTGTTCATTTTTCCAATGAACTTGTTTTACAAACTTCTTTATTCATCAGCATAAGGTGGGAGGTGAAAGTGGAATGCGTGGATATTTACAAACTTGGCTAGAAATCTTGTTTTTTACAAGTGGAGCTGAATTCCAGAATGTATATTCAGGTTGGACAGTTTTCAGGGTTAGAAAGTGTTCAGTGCAACAGCACTGATGCAGAGGATCTCCACTGATAAATGTGCCTAACTTGGCTAAAACTAGTTCATTATTTGATTTTTGAGGGCAGGGCAAAGTATCTGAAAACAAGGAGTCTTATCCTAGTGTCTTAATCAGCTTGAATACTGTGTTTAAAAAGATGATGAAGTGAAATAAATTCCTTTGGGTTTTGCCATCCTGGCCTCATTCTGACAAGTCCTTAACCTTTGGCTGACCTTACCCTGCTTTTTCTTCCATTGTCTCCGTTTTGCTTCAGCTTCTTCTGCCACTTTAGCAAAAGCTATGGAACAGCAAAGGACAAAGTCAACAACCCCCCATTACTGGATATTTCCTCTACAAAAGAGATATTTCCTCCTTGTCTTTATTACATTTAGTGCAGTGAACCTGCTGCTAAATACACTGAATTTCCAGCCTGATCCTGCCCTGAGATAAATCACTACACACTCTCCACTCTGCTGCCAAGGCACAGTTCACCACTGCAAGCTAATATGTAAAACATTTGGAAGGAAGAACTAAGCATTCCTCTTCAGCAGACTGCTTTTATCATCAAGCACCTATTTATAAGAATAAAAGCTTTAATTTATGGTAAAGAGAGATTCAGATCATTTCTTAAATGATTCCTGGACTTTAAATCTGGGCTAAAATTTGCTCTCCCCATTCCCAGTGTGCCATTAGAACTGTTGGAAATACTTTGGGGCCTTAAGTGCCTCACAAAGTTTCCACTGAGCATGGCAGTCTATATTTGATCCTGAATTTCACTTACATTCATCTATGAGAGCAAGGGTGAATTGATTTTTGGCTTTCCCATCTTTGAGCTGGGCTGTGTACACCCCTTTGTCATCAGCACTGAAATCCTGGATTATCAGTTCCACGAGGCCTTTTTCTCTGACAAAGTTGATTTTGTGTGTCTGTGTAAAACAGAGGAAATACGATAAACTGAAGAGATTTCCACAGCAGAACTGCTCCTGGCACAGGAGATATTGCAGTTATTTTGTACCTGTATCCTTATAAACTCCCCTCATTTTACAGGGTGAGGAAGGCAGAGCACTGTGCTATATGCCAGGTTTGGGATTCATCTGTTATTTATTTGTGTAGGAATGGTAGAATTGCTTCCAGCAGAGAGAAAGTTCTGTAAAACCACCTAACCCCAAACATCCTTCCTTCATGGGTATTACAGAGCTGAAACCAGAGTATCTGTGATTTTCAGTGGCATGGAAGTGTTGCACTTGGTTATAATCTGTGATGTGTAGTTCCATACTTGGCCAGGATGAGGAATATTTCCCCCTCTTGCTGAGGTGCAGGTACCACTGAGCTCCTGCACCCGAGAGTGCCAGGTGCCTGAACACAAACATCATCGTTCTGCCTCACTGCCCTGTTTGCTCTGAGCAAATATTGTCCTTGCAACCAGCCTGATAAATTGGGCAGATCCCTGTCAGCTCTCCAGTGGAGAGGAGACAGATTTTAGAAGAGATAAAGCCTTGGATAAACTTGTTACATGTTGATTTAACCCCCCCAACAGGGCACTGACAGCTCTGAACTGCTCTGGCCTAGACCTGTCCTTTGTTCTGGGGGTCCTGGTTGTTATCTGGGCATTGCTGCTCTGCACTGAGCTGACAGCCCATGATTTATATTTGTGCTTCATTCTCAACTGTCTCCCCTCTGGTCCTCTCATTCCAAGTATTTTTTAAATGTTCTAATATTAATTTGATATGGGAGGACAAGGAGGAGGCCTGAGCATTTTTGTGGATGTTTGAAGAGGCTGGAGGGTGCTGTAATACACGGGGTTATTTCCAGTGCTTTGGACTGAGAAATACATCACTTCCATCTGCCTTTAGAATTCATGAGGTTTGCCTGTATTCAGTTCAAAATCCCCATCAAAATATCTGATGGGAATTCAGAAAACTGGGAACGTTCCATGTTCAGCAGTGGGGAAGTAAGTCAAGATGAAATGCAGAATAAAACCTACTGGGGTACTGGTGAGCTCCTTGTCATTGAAAATCAGGTGCAGCTCAGCGTTCGGGGACAGCTTCTCCACCTCCAGCCACAGCCTCACTTCCCCTTTCTCCAGAACATCGATGTTCCAGCCAGATATCAGCTTGATCACTGGCAAGCAGAGAGAAGCACCAGGGGAATCCCAGGCACACCACAGGATTTGGCCCAGCCAGGGCTCTGCTGGCTTCCCTTTTCCCAGGCTGGCCCCTGCTCGTGGCTTTTTGCTGCTTCAACTTACGTGGGTTCCTGATTTCGTGGCTACGTTTCAATAACTTGTCCAGATCTGAAATGCAGAGAATTAAAAGTCAACACTAGGCCAATACAAATTAATTGTATCAATTTAATTTAATTTGTTGATGAACTCTGTGTCAAAGAGAAGATAAAACATTCAGTAATGGGGAGGACTAGAAAAGGTGATAAAGGGAATTGTTGGTTATATCTGAATAAAGCGTTGGTTGGATCAATTCAGGAGCGTGCCAAAGTTGTAAATCATTGTGACAGTGTAGCCAAATGTGAAATCTGAACTGCAGTGGAAAAATGACTTTGCAGGAGCATGGAATCGTTCCTTAGGGGACTGTAAAAGAAACTGCCCTTGAGCCTTCAAGGAATGGGAAACATCTTTTTAGTGATGCTATTAAGTGACATTAGTCACTCACTATTCTTCTGCAGGAAACTTTCCTCTAAACATCTAAGATTAGAAAATGAGGGCACATTAGTTTTTTGTTGTTGGCAATTATCAGTTTTTACCTTCTTTTGTTAAAATGCAGCTGGCAGAAATATCATCATCTACATCTGTGACCTCCACTGAATACACACCCAGGTCCTTTTCTGAGGGCTCTTTCAGTATCAGCTTTGATCTAGAAGTAAAAAGAATAATAGCAAAAATTATATATTTTCCTCAGAAATTATGTCTCCTGGTCCAGAATTTGATACACCCAGAACAGGAAATGTAGAACTCATTGGAATTTAGAAATGACTCTGAGGAGCCAATATGTAAAGAAATTGGGAACAGGATGGCAGCTGCTCCCCAGATTGCACTGACCAGCTCATTTCATGGACTCCAGGGCTGGGAATCAGGAAAAGGATGGGGAAGCATTTGGCTTCAGGTTTTTCTTGGTGTTTAATGTGTTCTTTACTCACCAGTTCATTTTCTCAGTGTGCATTAGATCCTCACCTATTGCCTTTCTCTTCAATCTGGACTCGGTCAGGGTCTGGAGGTCCCTCATAGTCCTTTGACCAGATAAATTCAGAGGAGTCATTCTTTTCAGGAGCTTCAAAAGCCATGTAAATGAAACCCTCTTCATCCACCCCAACTTCAATTTCATTTGTGCCTGGATGTGTGAAAAACCCACAAAACATTCCTTACCATAGCAGATCAGGGCTGAGCTTCTGCACATCTAACTCAAAAACAGCCCCCAAAACCAAACCACACAGAGCACAGTTAGAGCAAATTAATTTGGGCAGCTTGATTTGTTCATCTTTGTTTTACTGAGAGTTTCTTGCTGTGAAACAAGTAGCTGATGCATCACAAAGCAGATTTTCACCCAGATCATACATTTATTTACAGACTGGCCCAGTCTCATGGCTCCTAGCTTCATACCAGGTTTGGTTTTAGCCACCACAGGGTCCGAGGGGAGTGAGGGGGGTCCAACTCCAGCCTTGTTCAGTGCTCGTACTCGGAAAATGTAGCACTTCCCTGTGTCCAGGTCTGAGACCTGCAGGGAACACAGCCAGGAATTAATGGCAGACTAGGACAAGCAGCACTTGGACACTAAGAGCAGGTACAGACCTTCATGTGGGTGGTGGCTGTGGGCTGCTTGTTTATCTGTTTCCACTCTTCTGAGCCTTCTTCACACAGCTCTATGAAATAGCCTGTGACTGGCCCTGCCCCCAGGTACAGAGGAGCTTCCCAGTGCAGCTGCAGGGAGGAGTCCCTCACCTCAGTGCACCTGACATCGTAAGGAGGGCCTGGCACAGAGGGAACAGGGAAACTGCAGTTGGGCTGGGGTCAGAGAGCAGAGTTTAGGGTGGCAGTTGAGTAGTGGGTCTGTAGGGGATGGTTTCTATGGTAATTAGGGGTAGGTTTATGAAATAGCATAACCAGCTGCTTTAATGGTATTTGCTGTGGTGTAAAGAAAAGGAGATTTAGAGTTTAGATCCTGATTCTTCATTCTCTGGAAACAATATTATTAAAAATACCTGGGTGCTCTATCTGTGTAATGCAGGAACAACACCCTGCATCAGAAAACCCTTGGAAGTGTTTTGTGCTTTTCTGTCCTGGGAGCAACCGTTTCTGTGGTAGAAACCCCTTGGAAGAGTGGGGAGATACCAAACTCAGCTGGTGCCATTTCCTGGATGGTTTTCCATGAGGGATACCTGGCTCTGGCATTGTCCATTCCTCACATCTGAACAAGTCGCTGGGCTCGGACACTTCCCCAACTCCAGCCCTGTTCATGGCACGGGCACGGAACTCGTACAGGTGCCCCTCCTGCAGGCTGCTGACCTTGGGGTGCAGAAGGGCAGACCTGGTCAGTTCAGCAGGACACTGAAGAAGCAGAAAAAGCCCAGCTCACCCTTGGTGCAGCTGTTCCCAGCTGTGCCCCAAATGGATACCGTGCAAACGCGCCGTGGAATTGGCTGAGTGTTGACTTCGTGCCAGTCGGGCTCAGAGTGGTCGTGCTGGTCCAGGAAATATCCCAGGATCTTTGTTCCTCCTTTGTGCTTCGGGGCTTTCCAGCCAATGGTCATCTCAGCCTTGCCACAGTGCAGCAGCACAAAGTCACGGGGGGCCGAGGGACAGGCTGGGCACAGAGGGACAGACAGAGCAGCGGTGTCAGCACAACGTCCACGTTCTCATGTGGGAGTCACAGCAAAAGCCTTGGATGTGTCTCAGGAGGTGCCTTGCCTGGTGCTTTACGGTTTGTGTGGCAGAAAAGATGGGAGCAGTGGGTTGATAAAAGGGGGGACATGGAGGGTTAGGTCCTGGATGGTGTGGTTGTAGGATTTCCTAATTTCCCTGAGAAATTCCCAATGTTGATTTCCAGACATCACATAACCGAGCACTTAAAATGGTCACTTGTACCCAGAGCCAAATTAACACCACAGATGTAACACTGCTAGGTCAAAATGCTAATTAATTAACTCTGTCCACGCTTGGCAAGTGTAATTGATGGCAGAAGCTGCAGGGTACAAGAAAACGAGTTCCCTTTTGTTTTGTTTCTCAGACACTGTCACCATAGCAGGCAGTGGGCTGTGCCTGACAGATGGGGTTAGAGGGGTTTCATTCTGGTCACTACTCACCAATTGCTGGCCTGACAACGATGGGATCTGTTTCTGGTGAGCTCTTACTCAGTCCTGCATCACTGACAGATTTCACACAAAACACATATTCCTTTCCAGGCTGCAGCCCAGGAACAGTAAATCTGGGAGGGCAAATGAATATGTTTGTGTTTGCCTGTACACAGGTAAACACTGCTGAAACAGACAGCAACACACCTTAATAAGGCCTTGTTCCTGCAAAATCATTACTTGTCATTACAAATGAATGTGTCACATGAAATGGCTCCAGATAACTCCCAGTGGGTTTGGATCAATGGAGAGGAATCACCATGGGCAGAGAGATAAACAGGACATTTTAATGGACTTTTTCTGCTTGACATGTGACCGCCACAGCTGGAGAGTGACTGTAAATTCTGCATGTGACTGACACCAACTTACTCTAGTGCAAAACAGGCAAACCCATGGAATGTGGTTCTGCTGGTGCCCCAGGCTCAGTGGGGCTGTACAGCCCAGCCTGGGGAGAGCACACAGCCTTGGCTTAGGCCTGGAGCAATCCTGAGCCCTCCCAGAGGCCCTGGTGTTGGTGTGCCTGCCAGCCTGTGCGTGGGGACTGAAGGAAGTTCTTTTTTTATCTGAAACACGACTCCAGCAGAAACAGGAATGCAGGTTGGGCCCCTGTCCCCCCTCAGCAGGGCAGAGAGCTGCACTCACTGGTTGCCTGTCACTGGTTTGTTGTTGACTGTTTGCCATTGCTCCGTGCCCGTCTCACGGCAGTAGATGTAATAGCCAAGGGGCTCCGGGCCATCCCTGGGCTTGTCCCACTGCACAACAACAGATGTCTTGGTGTCTCTGAAGGCCAAAACCTGAGATGGTGGAAGTGGAGGAGCTAAAAGAGGGAAGAAACAAACCAAAAACACAGACAAAAGTAGTGAGGGTTAAAATCTATAATTTAAAAAAGCCCAAACTATTATAAATGAGTTGGTCTGTTTGATTTATTCACCTTTTCCACAGCACCACTTTCAAATTGTTGCCCAGGGAAGCTGTGGCTGCCCCATCCCTGGAAGTGCCCAAGGCCAGGTTGGATGGGGATGGAGCAACCTGGGATAGTGGAAGGTCCCTGCCTGTGGATGAACTTTGAGCTCCCTTCCAACCCAAACCGTTCTGGGATTCAGTGGAATTAGAACAAAATGCCATGGACAGGGGTCTCTACTCTACAGGATCTGTGCCTGGGTTTGCCAGATGACTTCTTCCTCTCCCCACACAAACTCCTCTGAAGTAGAGGAGGAACAAAGCTCATCTTGATTGTCCTTGGCTCCACCCTGAATGGGACCTGCTCCCCTCTGCATTTCCATCTGTGAGTGAACACTGGAGCAGCTTCAGTGTGGGACAGTACACAAATAAAGACTCAGTGCTCATCTGTCTGCAGAAGAGAAACACCAACATGAGCCTGTGGCCCTCTTTCTGTAATCTCAGTCCAGGGAGAAAACAACTCAAAGCAGCCCTGCAGAGGCTGCTGTCCTGGCTGAGCTCCCCCCCAGCCCAGGCTGCTGCAGCCTCCTGTCATTCCTTCCTCACTGTCACCTCCCTCACACCATGCTGGAAGCATCCTTGGATTAAACACAGGCTTCAACTGTTCCTATTTTATTAAATGTAATTCCCTGCTCACTGCTTGCTCAGATTAACACTGCCCTGACCAACTGCAAACCAATTAAAGGAGGATTTAGAGCTTCAAGAGATTTCCTTATATCAAAGAACTGCTGTGTAACCATAGACCACGAAGTTTAGAGGGGAGCGTGGGCAGGGGATCCCCCTCATTGCTGGCAGCCCATCCCCTCTGCACAGGGTTACTGCAGGAGTTAAAGCCGTGAGGTTTAGAGGGGATGCCCCTCGTTGCTCTGCAGGGTTAGTGCAGGAGTTAAAGCCGTGAGGTTTAGAGGGGATGCCCCTCGCTGCTGGCTCCCGGCCCCTCTCCGGGGCGGTGCCGGGCGCGGCGGAGCAGCGTTACCGGGCGGGGTCCCGGCGCGGACGGCCGCGCTGGGCTCCGAGGGCTCGCTGATGCCGAACTTGTTGACGGAGCGCACGCGGAACCGGAAGGATTTTCCCTTCTCCAGACCGAAGAGTGCAAATCTTGGGGAATTCGCTGGCGTCTCCAGGTTCACCATCTGCCAGGAGCTGCTGCCTACGAGCGACTGCAACGGAAAAGGAGATGATTTACAACTCCTAAAGTTAGCACAAACCCCTCCTGACCAATAACAAAGCTGGGCTTTGTAGGAAAGGAATTTTAAAAAGCTCCAAACAAAACACAAACCAAAGCCATAAAATATGTATTTCATGTTGATGTACCCCCACTTTTCACCCTTGGCAGCAGAGGGCCCCTTTGCTGCAGGCGCATAGAAGTAAGGATGCATGAAGGGAGATTGGCAGAAGATGCTAATTAAGCAACAGAGTGATTAGTGGGGAACAGGACAGTGAGGTATTCTCAGTTCTTCACAGTTTTTCCACCTTTCAGGGCCAAAGCAGTTCTTCCGGTTAGAATTCTGCTGCTGTTCTGTGGTGTTAAAATTCCTTGCCCATTCCTTGTTAATCATTAGTCCTTGAGCTGTGTCAGAGTCAGGGCCATGGCTCAGGGCACTTGTGGGGCTGGAGTCTGAACCAGCTGGGTTTGAGGCTGGATCACCCCAGTTCCTAACTGGGAATGGCCTCACCTGTGCCATGGCCCACCTAAGAAAGAAATTATTCTGCTCTGCAGCTCTCCTTCTGCCCTGTGATATTATTTTCTTACCTTTTCCACATAGTAATTCAGTGGCTCTCTGCCTCTTGGATCTGGTTCATCCCACGCCAAAGCCACATAATCTTCTCTGACCTCACTTGCATGAACATTGGTGGGTGGCAAGGGAATTTTAATGTGTCCTATGGGAAGGCAGAAAAGGCTTTAGTGATAATGTGGCAGGAAAATTAAAGTTCTTTTACAATGGATTCTGTTCTCCTACTATAAATTAAGATTTTTAAATATGAAGAAGGAGACAAACACTTTGGGGAAATTTGAACTCACCCTCCAGGTCATCCTTGGATATTTCTATGGTCCTGCCCTGGTCGTATGGAATCACTGCAATGACAAACAGGGCAGAGTTACCCACCCACAGGAGGTGCTTGGGGAGAAAGACAGAACTCAGGACTGGCTCGTTGGTTCTCTGCACAATTATAGACATTTTGTGTCACAAACGATGGCACTTTGGGCTTTTTCTGTTCAGAATGCTCCCGAGATGGGCTCAGCAAAGACATTTGTGGGAACGGGGAGGATCTGGACAATCTGCACTCAGTTATTCCTGCAGCCTCCCGTGGTCCTGAGGGAGCAGAGTGTCCTGGGTTTGGTACCAACCTGTCACTCTCTTGTCCCTGCTGGAGTCGTGGGTGGTGACAGGGTCACTGGCCCTCGAAGGGTGGCTGGTGCCAGCCTTGTTGACAGCCTTGACCCGGAACTGGTACGTCTGTCCCTCAGCCAGGCCCAGCACTGGGCACCTGCAGCCCTTCACGGGCTGGGCACTGCACTGCACCCACTCCTCTGAGCCAGCCACACACCTGCAAGGACACACAGCCCACAGGCTTCCTTTGTTCTATTCCCACCAGCAAATGGGGTTTCTTAGCTCCAAGATGATGCCTTACAGACCTTTCAATGAGGTACCCCAGGATGGGGCTTCCTCCATCATCACTGGGTGCTACCCAGGAAAGGACCAGGCAGTCTTTGTTCACATCGTGGCATCTCACGTTGAGGGGGGATCCTGGGGCACCAGCTGTTAGTGCTGCAGCATCTGCAAAACACCAGGTGAGGGTGGGTAGGTTTTCTTCTTTTCTCTTCCAGAATTTTTTAATTTTAAGTGTCTAAGGGCCTATTCCAATAACACAAATACTATTTTCTAACCCTGAAATCACCAGCGAAAATAAGAGTTGGTCATTGTGATAATCCTATCCACACACAAAATTAGGAGCTGTTTCCTTGTGTGTGAAGGGGGAATTCCTTTATGCTGAGGTCTTGGGAAAGGAGATCTGCAGGTACCTCTGACAAACACATAAGTGGTCTGCTCCTTGTAGCCGTGCAGCGAGGGGACACGGATGGTGTAGAAGCCCTCATCCTCCTTGTGAGCACACGGCACTGTCAGAGAGGCCTCACGCTCCTGGCACCTCAGCTCCCGACCTTCTGAGTCCTGCAGCAGCTCCCCTGTGGAGCAGGAGAAAGGGAGAGGAAATGCACCTGGATTTGCCTGGTTAGGAGGGGCAATATTTATTCCCAAATGCCTCAAAAAGCACAGAATGAGATGAGGGATCTCTAAGACATTCCTGGATTATTTTTGTGCCTCCAAATTTCAGCTGCGGACTGTGATCCACAGAAACACCCAAGCAGAACAACACAGAGTATCCAGAAGGTTTTCTCACTGGAGAACCACAGGCTTTTCAAACTAAGGCTCTTCAAATATTCTTATGAACAGGAATGTCATTACCCCAAAACATTTCAATGTTATCATCTTTTACAAGCAGGGAGAAGACAAACATTAAATAGTAACAGCTGTAGCTGGAGCAGAGCTGAGAGCAGCTCAGGCATCCTGGATTTTCATGATTTTCCTTTTTTTTTTTTTCTATGAACATTCAGTCACAGCTGTGAATTCCAGTGGGACATGCCCAGAGGTAAATGCACATAAACTCAGCTTTTGCCTACAAACCATCTCTGAACCAGGTGATGCCTCCTTGGTGGTCCAGTAAATCAGAGGAGAAGTAACAGGAGAGGGTGAAAGGCTCCTTTTCTCTTGCAAATAAGGGTTTCAGTGGAAAAGCAAAATCTGCCTCTCTGGCCAGGAGGGATCCTGTGGGATGAAAGTCAGCATGATAAAGGGACTTCCAGAGCCTTCCTCCTCTAGCATTTTTATTGTCATATATTTAGAGTGAGCCTTGCACTTGTGCAGTCAGGCTGACAGGAAAAGCTCTCAGGGAAAAAATAATCAAATTGCATCAGGCTATAAAAATAATTAATATTAACATCAATGATTTACTCACTTTTGTATATTTCTGAATCAAATCCTGACTCCTTTCCATAATATTCTATAAGAGAAGAGGAAAACACATTGAGCAAATCTCATGGAGTGTTTATCTTCCTAATAACACCCAGTGATGCTCAGCAAACTGTTTTTCCCTCAAGCCAGCCCTTGATTTGAACCTTTAAAGTGTCACCATGGGTTAAAAGTTCAATTCATTTGACAGCTGATGCCCTTCACAAGTCTCTGGGGATGTGTGTGCAGAGGAAATTGTCCAGGGGAAGCAATCCTGCTCCAAATGCTCACGTGCACTCCGTTTTTCAGAGCTAAGGAGGGCTTTGTCACTTTGCCTTCTGCCTTTTCAAGCAGGCCAGTTAAAGCCAAATGAAATAAAGATTTGAATAAAAGCAACCCCCTGGGTTCTAACAGCATTCTCAGAGGATGATGTGGGATTCTGGGAAACTACCAGTGACTGGGACTTCAGGATTTAACCAAAGGAAAGGATGTTTGTGCTGAGGCAGAGGCAGTTCCTGGAGCTCAGGGAAGGATGTCCCCAGATCAGCTGCTCCTGGGTTCTCTGGAGGTGTCACAGGTCCTCCTGCTCTGGTCTCTTGGCATCACAGCACAACATGAAATCATTTGGAGCTGAAACCCAAGAACTGATGTGCTCAGGATGAAACTGAGGTACTTTTCTCTCAAGTTGCAACCAATGCCCATAAAATCAAGCCTGTGCTTTCCGTGGTTGAAGTTTGGCAATAGCAGATCAAAAATTGAGGAGTGAGTGTGACCACTGGAGAGAGGAGGGAAATACAAAGCCTTGGAGGTTAAACAGCCCTGTGAGAGCCTCAGTGATGTCTCAGGGAAAGTGGATCCCAGGGAGCCTCCCCTGGCATCGAGGCCTTTGCAGGCAGCCAGGGCCCAGAGGAGGAGATGCCATGGCCTCCCTGGGCACCAGGAATGTTTCCAGTGGAGCAGGATTAAGGCCTGGCTGTAATCTCTATTTTCAGAGCAGTAAATGCAGACAGCAGAAGGAAGACTCGGGTTACTGGGATGGCTCTGGGGGAGGAGCAGTGTCTGCAGGGCTTTGTCCCTGGTGAGGGACAGGTTAACCAGGCACTCAGAGGTGAGGAGAGCTGTCCCAGCCAGGCCTTTCTGTGCCAGAGCATAGCCCCTGTTCCATCCTTATCCTGCTCTGATCCTAAAGATCCCACATGGAATGAGAGGGGCAGGTTATTATTGGCATGGAATTTTTCCTTCAGGCTGCTTTGTGGGAAAGGGCAGCTCTTGTTGGGGCCACACTGTGAGAACCTCCTGGTAACTTTTCCTGCAGTAGGGTAGGGGGAATTTAGGACTCAGGGAAGGATGCAGATGAAGATTTTCTGGGCTGGCATACCTTTAGAACTGGTAAATGCCTGCTGCATATTTCCAGTTTTGCTGAATTTTGGCACTGTTTAATTAAAGGAGCTGAAAGGTGTGATAATACATTGCTTTTACAATCCTGGAGTCACAGTCTCCTTCAGGGATCTGCATCCCAGACAGAACTCAGATCAAAATATGGAGTGTGAGGATAAGTGTGATAACAACACAAGCCATGGCAGAGGGCTCTGTCAGTCCCACTAAAGGGTGTCATTGTCTTCAGCCCTGTAAGTCTGTTCTGTCCATGCTTTTTATTACAAAATTGTAATTTAGATATAAATAGATGAAATATGAAGAGCTAAACTGTGATCCTGTGAGACTGCTTTGCCTATTTCCTAAAGCTTGAGATTATTTCCCTTTTTAAGTGCTGGTGGTTTATTTACTTCCTTCCCCACGTCTGGCCTTGGCTGTGCACAGTTTGTATCTGTGGAGTGTGTGCCAGTTATTTTAAGAACAGCACAAAGCCAAGAGGAAAATCCTGCATTTGCCCTGGGTAGTTACTGATTTCAGGGACAGAAGGTGGCATTCTCTGCAATAATGCCCTGAGAGGTCTCCCTGAGAGCCACAGTTCTTGGGGAACCATTTCTTGCTTATCTTTAGCAGACTCTCTGTGAGCCTGTTGAGTTCCACTGTGGGGCTGTGTCATAGCAGTCCAGAAGAAATAAGCACCTAAATTTAGTACAATTTTATCCCAGTGAAAGGACAGCTGTGTCCATATGGAATCTGAAAGGAAAACCTTTGGCTGGGCCCAGAATGACTGAGGAAGAGAAGCTGTTCTGTCCTTTTCCAGAGTGCCTGTGTGTGCCTATCAAATAATGGAAATGTTTGGAAGACCCTGCAGTATTGGAAAGTTGAAACCCAAAGGAATATTTGTACTTACTCCTGACAAGCACTGTAGCAAAGGAGTAAGCTTCACCATACTGATTCTTCACCTCCACACTGTACTCAGCAGAATCTTCCATGGAGCATCTGAAAAAAAAAAAAATCCTCCTTCATATTTCACAGGATTCAAATTCAAAGGGGTTCCCCTTTAATCCCAGGGGTGTTTGCTTTTCATCCAGGAGCTGCTTTTCCTTTCAATTACGAGGATTTCTGGTACTTTGTAGTCAATTTTTTCTCATGAGACCCAGAAGGAAAACATTTTAAGTACTGAAGAAACAAAAGCCTGTGGAGCATTTGATTCCAGTGAAGATTTGCATTTGTCTATCACTGATAATTCAGAGATCAGAACTAATGTTGTTCTGATTACACTGATCCATCCCAAATCACATTTCTTGGTGTCCTCATGAAGTGCTTAATGTGCATTCCTTACCCTGAAGAAAAAAATGTTGCTGATACATAAAAAGAAGAGCAGAAGTAAATGAAACAATTTAATTTTGTTTGATTTTGTGTAGATTTTTTTAAACCTTGTGAACTGCTGTGGAGATTGGCAAAGGTTTAGCTCAAACACAACAGCCTAAAGGCAGGCAAGGTCAGATTCCAGAAGAATTACTTGGTTTGTTTATCACACACAGAGTGGGAATTTAGGGTGAGCAGGTCTCACTCAGCTGAAAAAGCATCTCAGCCAAGGGCACAGCCATTACCTGCTGATGTGCAGGGTCAGCATCCCAAGGGCACAGCCATTACCTGCTGATGTGCAGGGTCAGCATCCCAAATTTGTTACTGATCTTGTATTTTCCTGCTGGGGCTCGGCGGAGATCGATGGGGATTCCATTTTTATACCTGGTAGAGAAGAAGGAAATGTGCTGTTAGGGAAGGACCCACATCAACCACCAGAGGAAAGAGGAGCAGACACAGTTCCCTCCTTTACAGATCTCCCTCTTCAATCCAAACCAGTCTGGCAGTGAAACCCAGAGCCCTCCATGGTCCTGTGTGGCTGCTCAGCCTTGGCTTTACATCCCTGCCCTGCAGCCCCTGTGAGCGAGCTCACAGATGTCTCTTCCTTGTGCTCCCAGGGATGTGTGGGAGGTTCAGATTCTCTTTGCCCTCTGAATAATTCAGAGAGGTCGTTCTGGAAGGACACAGGACATGCAGAGCTCCCACAGTGGCAGAGCTGCTGCCTACGAGTCATTAGTAATGCAAATGTTTGCACACTTAAACCTTCCAGAGGAGGAATGGCCAATCACTTCAAACTGATCAAAATACACTTTGCAAATTGGGCTTTTGAGGTGGTCTTTCATTTATTTCTGGTATTTATGGAGTGCGCTGCACTCAGGCCCAGTCCATAACACTCTCCCCCTGAGGTTGGTTAATACACAAAGGGAGTAAGTGACAGCTGTATTGTATTTTACAAACTGTAGAAGCAGCAGCACATTAATGCTGGAACTCTCATGGTGTCCAAGGCAGCCAGGCCTTGTTGGGGTGTGTTTGTGGTGATTTAGTGCTGAAAGGAGATTCTGCTTTTTGAGACTTAAATCCCAAGTCTGCCTGTGGGGAAAGCAAAGGAGAAAGGGAAACCTCCATGAGCATCAGCCCTGTCCCAGAAGGATCCCACAGGAGTCTCCAGGGAATCCTCCATGAACACCAGCCCTGTCCCAGAAGGATCCCACAGGAGTCTCCAGGGAATCCTCCATGAACACCAGCCCAGTCCCAGAAGGATCCCACAGGAATCTCTGGGGAATCCTCCATGAACACCAGCCCAGTCCCAGAAGGATCCCACAGGAGTCTCTGGGGAATCCTCCATGAGCACCAGCCTTGTCCCAGAAGGATCCCACAGGAGTCTCTGGGGAATCCTCCATGAACACCAGCCCAGTCCCAGAAGGATCCCACGGCTCTGTCACTGCCTCCAGGCCCCCATGTCCCTGCTGGTCCCACACCTCTGGACCCTGAGGTGATTCTGTGACCTCTGCAGCTGTCCCTGCCGTGTGCCCGTGCCCGTGGCCGTGCTGGCAGTGCCGTACCAGGTGGCCTGTGGCACGGGGGTGCCCAGGGTGGTGCATGCCAGGGTGACATCCATGCTCTCCCAGACGGCGTGTGCCCGCAGCGGGATCCAGAGCAGGGGCGCCCGCGCGGCGCGCAGCTCCAGCAGCTCCTTCTGCAGGCAGGCCTTGTGCAGAGCCTGTGCGGGGAGACACCGGTGAGGCAGGGCACGGGGGGAGCTCCTGCACAGTTCCTCTGACACGGGGACATCTGGTAGTGTCTCAGTGGGAGGGGTGCAAGGCCTGTAGCTGGAGGGACTTTGGGGTTGTCCTAACACCTGTTCCGGTGTAGGATCACACTTTAGCCCTGTTGGCATCTGGTGCCAGCAGAGGGCTCTGCTCTGACCTTCCTGCGCAGCCCCTTCCTGTCAGCCCTCACTCGGAGCTGCCTGCAGATCCTGATGAGCTCCTCTTCCATCTTCTCCATGTCATTCCCAAAACGAGTCCTCTTCTGCCCCCTCTGTTCCAGCTCCAGGAGCTCAGCTTCCCTTCTCAGATTGTACTCCCTGGAACTGCATGATGATAAAAGATGACAGAAGTCAAGATAAAACTTTTTTCCTCTTTTTTAGGGATGTTTTTTGTTGACAGCACACTTTTTGGTTAAATCAGGATGGGTAAGGACAGAAACACCAGCTGATGGAGTGTGGGGAGGAATGTCAGGGAATTATCCCCCACAGGAACCTGCACTCCCAGAAGAGATCAGACTTCCATGTGGATCCACTGTTTGGCCACTTCTCATCCTGGGGAGGAAGCTGGGAAAAGGATCAAAGGGAGGAGAGATGTGGCTGAGATTTTCTGGGAAAGAGGGAGAGTCCCATCTGTTACTATTCATTAATTAATCTGTTGATATTTTCCATTTATTCCTTTGAAATCTGGCGTCTCTCACACCCCTACATGTAAGCAGGGCAATGTTCCTCATTAGCACATGGCAGCATCATTTAATTTCCTGCATTTTAGTTGAGGCCTGGTGTTTTTAAAGGAGGAACCTCTGGTTTGATCCTGCTCTTTCTCCTTCCAACAGAATTAAACTGGGAGCTGTGACCCTGCTAGAGAGCTGTGGTGTTGCCCACAATGGTTCTATTGGAGTTACAATAATTCCTGACTTACTTTGCTGTTTCAGAGGTCAAGGCAAGGGCAGCTGCTATCGATAGGTCTGAAAGGCTGAAGGTCTCCTCTTCCTCACTTCCAGGGGCAGGTTCATGGAAAAGAATCCAGATAATGTTCCATCATTTCACAAACTCAGCATTCTACAAATCCACGAATGTGTAGAAAGCCCTGTCTGCACCTGATGGACTCAACCTGTCCCTGACTCTGGGACTTACCTGGTTTTAAACCTTTTTTTCCTGGTTGTGGAGGTCATTTCCAAGCTCTGTTTCCTCTCCTCCTTCTGCTCCTCCTCTCTGTGGTGGAAAAAGGCTCTGGTTCCCATGGTGAGATGTCAAAGCCAAGCTTTCTTGCTGGAATAGATTAAAACATTCAAATCAGAGACTTTAACAGAATCTTTTAAAGCCCTTGTTCTGCTTTGGGGTTCAGGGGCTGTGAGTGAAGGTTCATATAAAAATATTTTCTGACATCCACACTGTGAGAGGTGTTTGCTTCATGATGCTTCTGTGGAAAGTGGGATCAGGAGGAGGAATGGAGTCCCAGAACAGGGAACAGGCAGCCCCTTGTGGGTAGATTTGTTTCTCCAGGATCTCATCAGGAATCCTGCAATGGTTTTGGGTTGGAAGTTAAAGCCCATCTGATGGGCAGGGACAGCTCCCACCAAACCAGGGTGCTCCTGCAGTTCCAGCTGCTGAAGCAGAGCTCTCCCTTGTGTCCCCATGTACAAATGTGTAATTCCCCATGCCCAGGCTGCACACAGAATGGTCCCAGCTCAGAACTCCAAGAGAAGAATGCTTGCTCCAGTCCTTTGCATCCTGAGGGATCACGTGTTTCTCCTGAGCTCTTAGGGGAAGGTTGAAAAATCATGGAGAAAACAAATGTCAGCCTACAAGGAGTGCCTCAGGAACAGCAGGATCTTCCCAGGGAGTGACCAGAAAGCTTCCCAGAGAAATCCCAGTGCACAGGTGGAGCACAGGAGCAAACACTGGCACTGCTGGCTGCTCTCAGCCTCTGCTCTGGGAACCCACAGCTCGCTGCTTTTAGCCTCTCATTAATGGGTGAGCATTAAAGGCAATTTTGAACGTGGATCCCTCCTCATGTCCCTGTCCCTGCAGTTAAATCCCAACCACCCAGCAGGATCCTGGCCCTGGCACGTTCACAGGGTCTAAAAGCTCGGGTTACTTTGGAAAAGCAGCTTTGCAAATGTAATTGTTGCTGAACAGAATTTGTTCAAGCATAGTTGTAAATCTTTCCCTAGCTCGTGTTCCATGACTGAAATTTTCCCTTGGCAAATCTTCCACCTGGATTTGAGCTTTGCTGCTTTCGAATCTGAACCTGATAAAAATACAGACCCTCAGCTTTTCCCAGTATAATTTTCTCATGCAGTTTTTTTACTTGTACAGTTTTCTGTTGATGTAAATAAATTTCTTATAAACAGTCCACGGAAAAGCAGGGTAGTTGTGGTAAATGCAAAATATCCCAACATGCAAATGAAAATACAGAATTATCTTGATAATGTTTGCTTTGTGGGCACTAACTTTGGAAGAAACAACAAATGCTGACAAGTAAAAGAAGAAGAAGAAAATGAAGCAGGCTTTTCTGAGAAAAAAAATCATTGTAATTTCATAGTTTCTGCTGTCTTCAGAAGTGGTTCAGCTGCAGAATGAGTCCTGTCATCCTGGGCATCAGAGTCTTGTTTCCATGCTCTTGAATAATTACTGATACAGACTCATTTTTACTAAATAATGGGTTTACTAAAACCTACACTTTTCAATTCAAATGCAGATTATTTTCTAAACATGCCAGTAAAACAGATTCTGGTGAGAAAACATGAAGCAAACCAGGATTTTCATCTTAACAACACTGGAAAAACAATCATTAAAGCAGATACAATCACAAAGCATAATCTACTTCTGCAGTGCAAGTCAAACAAAGCTGTCACACAAAACAGCTGATGCTGCTCTGAAGATCCTACAAAATCCAGCACAAAGAGCAGTTTATTTGTAAATAAACCAAACTCACCCGGTGAAGGCTGCAGGGAGAGCCCCTGTCCCCAGGCAAGGCAAGGGACAAAGGAGGTTTCCTTCTCCTGGTGGTGACAGGAGGATGACTCTCCCCAGAAGAATGTTCCCCATGTTGGAGTGCCCATCCTGCAGTCAAATATAGCTCTGCCAGCCCTCCCTGGACAATGGGGATGGCCCAGCTGGGGACACTCACTGCTCCCTGCAGTGCCCACCCAGCACCCCCCACTCTGCCAAATCAGTGCCTTGGCCAGATGATCTGAGGAGGGACAGGTGCCTCCAGAATCCAGAGCACTGCAGCATGCTCTGCTCTTTTAGCATAGCAGCTCACAAAGCATCTGAACTGAATTCTGAATATTTTAACCCTGGCCAGGAATGGCCCTTGGGGTAACCTTGCTGCCTGACATCTCTTTAGTGAATGCCAGCTCCAGGCAAATCCTGGCACTGTGTGATTGCACCAGGAGCTCCAGCAGCTCTCAGGTTTTCGTGGGCTGTGACTGTTTTATTTCCTTTTTCCAGCAAAGGCTTGGTGCCTCAGAGCAGGGGAGCTTTGTGTACCCAGCAGCCCATGGTGGTGTCTGAGAGTTTGGGGCAGAGAACAGAGATTGCTGATTTTCCATTCCTTTGAGGTGGTCCTGCAGTTCCAGCATTCAGGGAAAACCCCTCCCAGCAATGTGAGGAGCAGGTGATATTTCTTGTGGCGTCCTGTGGGAATGAATTCACCATCAAATCTGGCACAGCACCTAGGAGCCATTTCTAGGAACCTTGTTTGCTTCACCATCCAAAGATGAAACCCAGCAGGATCAGCACCAGACTTCAGGTGTGAAGTTCATGTGGTGGCTGTGTTTGTGACATTCCTAGGAGAGCATTAAACAGGAGGGACGGGGCTGGCATGTCTGAAGCACTTGGGGTGAGCTGAGCTGTCAAAGGGAAGGAGCACTCCCATTTCATAGGTTTTGAATCCATGGCCACTCAAGTGCTTTTCTGCATTTGCATTATGAGAAGTAATGTGTAATTATCATCTATTCTGCTTAAAATTAATAATTTCATTCATTTTGTCACATCAACCCTCTGTTACAAAATTGATTTTATTTAGAGGGCCAGGCACTGATCTTTGGTCACTGTGAGCAGGGACAGGACTGAGGGAATGCCTGGAGCTGGCTCAGAGGGTTTAGGTTGGATTTAGGAAAGGTTCTACCCCAGAGGGTACTGGGCACTGCCCAGGCTCCCCAGGGAATGGGCACAGCCAGAGGCTGCCAGAGCTCCAGGAGTGTTTGGACAAGGTGGGGTTGTTGGGGTGTCTGTGCAGGGCCAGGGATTGAATTTAATGATCCCTGGGGTCCCTTCCAGCTCAGGATATTCTGAGATTCTGGGAGCTCTCCTTCATTCTGTCTCCAGAATCTGGAGCTTTCCTTTTGTCCCTCGTGTAAGATTTTCCTCCCAGAACTCGTTAAAAACTCACCAGTGAGTTTTCATGGTGTTCAAACACCCTCCAGTGCCAAAAGAAAGGAACAGACAGGGAGGGGGAATAGAATCCTTGGCTTGCAGAGTGCTCATCCCTGGGCAGGGATCCCTGCCGAGCTTCCCTTGGGGCTGCTGCTCGGGGAGGGGAGTGAGCAGTGCCAGCTCCCAGATTTAGCTGGGAAGACAAAGAGCAATGCTTTGCTCTAGGGTTACAGCTGCCACCTGCTGCTCTGCTGTCCTGGTGACAAGTGAGCTGCAGTACTCACCTGTCACCGGTGTGACATCTGCTGGGGACACACACTCCCCGAGGCAAGGGGAGCTTTTATTGCCAGAGCTGCTATCAGAGCATGGCTGAGGAGAGCAGTGCTGGCACACATGGCTTGCATGGTGAGACCTTTGGAGCAATGTTGAAATCCTGCTGTTTATCTGGAAATGTTCCTGTACAGGAGGAGATGGAGAAAAGGAGGTCCTGGAGCAGCTGTTTGACACAAATGGATCTGTTTGTTCTGAGCAGAGGAGGGCAGTGAGGTCAGCAGGGATGACGTGGTCCTTGCTCCAATAAAATTCAACAGCATCAACATTTCTTTCCAAGCTTTTCCAAAAAGAAACAGCTTGAGAAGGGATGATCTGTGTGTTAAATTTAGGAGGTGACTCATGAGACAAGAATCAATTTCCCTCTGCTCAGAAGATCCAGGCCTCAAAAATCAATATTGACTAAGCCATGACGAAAGCAGGAAGTTGAGGATATTGCAGTAGGACAGGGCTCTCCTGCCTGTGATCTCTGGGCACTGGAGCTGCTGGGAGGGTGGAACAGAGAGGATGGGCAGGGGCTGGAATCATTCCTGCCTTTTGTTCAGGCAGGAGTAATGCAGCCCTGAAAGTATTTAAGGGCCTGAAGGAGGGGTGGATGTCCCAGCTTGGGGACAATTTGCATTTTTAGGCACCTATGTGCATTCTAAAAATCCATTCCCAGGCTCTCCTCAGTTCCCACCTGTCCTCCAGCAGGATGAGACATTTCTTACAGTCTGGGCATGATCAGACCCTGTGGCAGGGCTTCTGCAGAGGGATTTGGAAAGGCTTTTAAAATAGAAAATAACATAATTTTAGCAGCAGATTCAAATGCTCTCCCAAGGCCCCCATCCCTTCCACATGACTCTGCCCATCCTGTGCTGGGGGTTGTGTTTCACAACACAACCCGAAATGTTGATTATTCCCTGGGTAGCATCACTGGGAATAGTGTTGACACAAGATATGCAGCTCACAGGCAACTCTGAATAAGGTAATTGGCATCACTGGCTTTAAATGCCTCTCCAGGGGGGATTAGTGGAAAAAAATGTTACCCCTGGGGTCTCCCAGTCTTTGGGAACAACTCCAGGAGCTGCAGCATTTCTGTGTGTGTTGGTTTTTTGGGGCACAGAGTACAGGAACCAGATCAAAGCACATTCCACAGCCCCTTTGGTGGTGAATGGAATGGAGGGAGCTCCCTGGGAATGTCCTGCTGGTCACTGCCCAAGCCATGCACGTATTTCTGTCTTTGATACGCTCACACTTCTTCAGCACACTTGGAATTTTGACCTTTTGGCCTCACAGGGCTGTGGTCCTTCAGCAGTTATTGGGGCTGGAGCTCAGAACCGAACCTTGGCCTGTAAAGTTTCTAAGACTGTTCCTTTAATCCTGGGTTGAATTATCAAAAGTCTTCACTTCATGAGCCTATGCTTATTTGCAAAAGCACCCCAAAGAAAGTGGAATTTAACCTTTAGCTTCAGCTTTCCTGGGCTGAGAAAAGCCCCAAGTGCACTTGGAGTGGGAACAGCTGAATTTTACCTCTGGTCAGATTGGTCTCTTTGAGTAAATACTTCCCCATACCAGTCAAACCTTGCTTATTCCTGTAAATGCTTTCACTTCTCTAAAACCAATGTCCTCAGACACTTTTTTTCACCACAGCAGTGGAAATGAGCAGGCTGAACTGTGCTTTCCCCTGAATGAAAAACAATCACCTCCTCTGGCCCCTGAATTAGAATTTAGCTTCCTTTTGGTGGAGGTCCAAGTGCTCCAAGGATTTTGACTCCCAAAAAATGGTCATGGCAGCTCTGGAGGATGTGGCAGGAACATGGAGCAGGTTCCTCATGGGCAGGGAGAGCTCCAGACCTCCCTGCTCTCCTCTGTGGATTACTGATGCATGGATTGGGATAAACTGAGATTGAGGGTTGAACTGGGAGTGCTGCAAATCTCACATCCCTGCCTGCCTGGAATGTGATCCCAGGTGCTTCATCCCTGGGGATCTCAGGGGAGGAAGAAAATGTGTGACTACTGCAGAGGGAGAAAGGAGCAGCAGCTGAGAGAGCTCAGAACTAGGCCAAGGCTGCATTAATCTGTTGCTGAGATGAAAAAGGCTTTATCTTTGTATAGGTATTAAAAAAGGCTTTATCTTTGTACAAGTATTAAAAACCACAGGTTCAGGGACACATTTCACAGAACTGCTGCATCAGGAGCTGTTATCCAGTTTCAATGACTCCTTTGAAGGCAAAGTCCATTTCAGGAAAGTGGAATATTCTTTTCCAAGTCATTTATCCAAGGGTAGAACACCAGTAGCTATTTACTTCTTTTACTGTACCATGGTACATTAAATACTTCTAGGTTTGCATACCTGAATTTCTTCAAAGGGAGTTACATCTTAGCCCTCCATCTTAGGTGTTGGTAAAGAGCACACACAGTTTGTGAATTTTGCTCAATTTTCAGTAAACTGAATCTGGGATTGGAAACTGAACCTTCACTGATCTTTTAAAGTAATCCAATTCATAATAAATTGGAGAATGTGCTAGAAATAAAGACTGTTGTTGAAGTGCAAAGGTACAGTGTGGCAGTGTAACAAGGAGCAGTTCTGTCAGTAAAGGCACCAAACTCCACAGTGGGACAGTGTGACAGCCCTGAGCTCTAACACAGCCAGGATCAGCTGTGGTGTTGCATTGCTTCTGTTCATACAAGGAAACATCATCTGCATTTAAATACCATTAAGCCATCCTAATCAAATTCTGTGCTCTCCTCATCCCACTGCACTTTCAGGTCCAGATCTTTGAAGAGCATGGTGAGAGGAGTGCCCGTGTCCCGGCCTGGGCTGCTGCCTGGGGACAGGCTGAGCTCTGTGCAGCCCAGCCCCTTTGCTGCTGGGAACATGTGCATGGCTGCAGGCTCTGGGAGCCCTGCCGTGCCTGCAGGGGGTGGGAACGGCTCTGGCAGCACCCACTGCTCCCCGTGGCTCTCCCCAGGCAGGTCACTCGCAGTCCGGACCGAGAGCAGCAGAGGTGCCAGCAGTTCCTCCTCTGCAGCACAGTCCGGGGCAGCTTTCCCTGCAGGCAGCAGCAGGGGCAGGGCTGCCTGCTGTCTGTAGCATCCTCCCTGTTCCAGCAGGGACAGGGACAGCTGGGACACACACTCTGCATCCTCCAGCCCCTCGCTCTGCAGCAGCAGCTGGGTCTGCCCAGGGCTCCCCTGGATCACAACCGACTCCAGTCTGTCCCTGCTCTTCCACGGGGCCGCCTTTGGCTGCTGCTCTTTGTAATCCCAGTGGCTGCAGCTCTTTCCCAGCCCGTGGGTTCGGAGCTCTCCATCCTCAGAACAACCTGGAGAAGATTCCTTCGGCCTTTGCTCGGGCTGGGGGCTCCTGTCCGTGCCCTCCACGCACAGCCCGTAGGTCAGGGCCAGGCTGGAGCTGCCTGGGGCAGCAGCACCGCTCTGCTCAGCTGCCTGAGGAGTGTAAGCAGTGATGGGAGCTGGCATTTCCACCTGGCAGGGCTGAGGGGGCAGCTGCAGTGCTGGAACATCCCCCTGCTGCTGGTAGGGACAGGAAGGCCGGGGTGGCTCCAGGGACCAGTCCAAATGTTGGCTCATCTGGGCCAGCTGCACTTCAGGGATGAAAGGGGAAGGTTTGGAAAAGCTGAGGGGCTTGATGATGTGTTCCACTGTCAGTGTGAGAGGCTGGAACGATGGAATCCCTCTGAAGTCCTGGTGGAGAAGATAAAAGAGCACAAGTTATTACCAGGAAGCTGTGACCTTGAAGGTTTGCTTTAGTTACTCTAGCATTTGCTTTGGAGAAGTGTCAGTAAAAGCCAGTAACAACCACAAAGGACCTGCTCTGCTGACAGAAGAACTCTGCTTTTTTTTTTTCCTCCTGGAGAATGAACATTCACGGGAATACCAACATTTCTCATTGTGTATTAACTGAGCAGTCTTGAAATATGAGGAAGAAAATCTCCTGCTTTCACTTTTGCAAGATTTGGCCTAAGCCCTGCAGCATGGAAATAGCATGAAAATCCTTCAGCTCATTAGCATGAAGCCCAATTCTTGCTGTGGGAGATGAGGGATAGGTGAGGATCCCAGGGTTTCCAGGGGAACTGATTTAGGATGCCTCAGGTTTAGCTGCCTAACTCAAGGGGCTCAGTTTGGGGCAGGTTCTGAGCACTTTAAAATATCAAAGCTTGCTTAGACCAAGCTCCTTAACCCTTTAAATGAAGGAGAATGGGTTTGGGTTGGATACTGGGGAGAAATGCTTTACTCAGAGTGCTGAGGCCCTGGCACAGAGCAGCTCTGGCATCCCCAGCCAGGCTGGACACTGGGGCTGGGATCCACCTGGGACAGTGGCAGGTGTGAACCCCAGACAGGGCATGCACTAAATGACCTTTCAGGTCCCCTCCAGCCCCAGGCAGGGGCATTCTGTGATGTGCAAGCTGAGCTGCAGTGGCTGAGGGCACTCACCAGGGCCCTGGGCTGGGCACTGCGCTGTTTGATGTATTTGTAGGTCACATAAGCAGTGGCAGCAAAAACCAGCCCAGCACAGAAGGCCAGGGCCACCAGGCAGTAGAGAATCCATGTCTTGTCTGGGGAAAGAACAAGTGGAAAAAGAGCTGGATTAGAAAAATGTCACAATTAGCTAGGGGATGTCACAGGTTTAGTCTCATAGGAATGAATTTTTAAATTATTAAAATGTTCTGTGCGGAAAATCAATACATGTTGTGTGTCCAATATCCCAGCTGGACTTTTCAGCCTCACCTGCCAGTGTTTTGACCCAAAACACCTGAGGTCTGCTCCTTCTCTGGAGCAGACAGATATAAACTGTCCCGTTGTATTCAGTGTCTGGGTCCAGGTTGGAAACTTCAAATTCTTTGTTGTGCTCATTCTTTGTCCACTGTTGAAGAGAAAGGCAAAATCTGTATTTGGGCAAGATGAAATTTTCTTCAGATTCAGATTGCAAAATTCAGCATAAAATATTTACTAATGAGGTCTTAGAGGGTTCATATTATTCCGTATGTATGGAGCTCTGATTTTTTCTGAATCATATTTATATGATTTTGTTTTCCATTCTTTCTGTATTTAATTCTGCATTTCAGTTTCTTAAGACTTGAACTACTTAAGTAATTTTTAGTCACCAACGGTTTTACTTTTTGCTACTTATACAGTACTCCTAGAAAGTCCTTTTTTCCCAGAATTTAAGAAGAAAGCTTAAAGTTCCTGTTGTCCTGAGAGTCAAAGACTCCAAGACTTTCCCTTGTACATCAGAAATCTGCCCCATCCTGTGTAAACTGAGATCCTTCTCCAGCTCATCTGAAATGGGATTTACAGCATCCCAGTGCCCCAGGTTGTGGTTTACCTGCTGCTGTGTCCTCTGGTTGAATATTGTCAGGTGATAATCCACAGCCCCAAATTTGCTGTAAATGTCCTCCACGGTGAGCTGCTGCTCGTCCTCCCCCCGCAGGGGGGTCAGGGGGGGCCGGATCAGGAACTTGATGGAGCGGACGTGGGGAATGTGCTCCACCTGGGGGGCCCCTATGATGGCTGGGAAAGGCACAACAGGCACTGTCAGCTGTGTTAGCATCATCTGGCGTTAAACACACCCCAGACTCGCTGAAATGTCACTTCTGTTTGTACAAAAAGGTGTCTGAGCTGTATGAGCATGGCAGGAGTCAGGCCACTGCAGACAGAGGTGGTTTGGGGTTCTGCGCCTTCACAGTGCTTGTCCCCAGGAATTCTCATCCCAGGCTTTTCCAGCTCCATGTTCCCTGTCCCTGTGCAGGATGTCCTCCTTCATGTGTGTGTGAGGGCTGAAATCCCACCACAGGTAACAGCTGCCTAAATCCCAATTCCCATCCTACACCAGATTTACAGAGCTTTTGTGCCTGCACTGATCTCTGTGACAGGCAGGCACTACAGCCAGCACTGCAAAGGGCTTTAATCCAAGTTCTCACAGCTTTTTTGGTGCCAGGGTCTGGAGGCTCTTCACAGCCATTGGCTGCTGATGCCACCTTGAATTATTCTTGGTGATTTTTCAGTGGGAAGTTTTATCCACAGAGCCAGTAAGGCCCCCAAAGGGGAGGCTGTGCGTTGTGTCTGCAGTAGGGCTTTGGGGCTGGGACACCAGCTATCCACTGGAATGGATGCTTGTCCCAACGTTCCCATTTCCCAGCTGCTGGAACTCCCTGTCCTCAGCTTGCCCATCATGTCCCTTACTCATGTCTCTATTGCTCCCACCAGCAGCTCTCCCTCCCATCACACCAGGCTTTTCCTTTCTCCGAGCCCACTTCAGCTCAGCTCTCAGCTGAGACCCTGCCCATTTCTCATTCACCTCCCTGCCCAAAACACCAAACCTCCAAGGCTTCACTCCCCCCCAGCAACACAGAGCCCTGCAAGGCTGCACAGTGGGGAAATGCTGCCCTGCAGGAGCAGGGGCAGGGCTGCTCTGGGGCTGCTCTGGTACCTACTCTCCTTGCGGGGCTCGAAGCGCTCGGAGCGCACCCAGCCGGAGCAGCCCCGCGCCCGCACCCGCCCATAGAAATGCTCCGTGAAGTTCTCTGTCTCCCTGCTGAGGTTGCAGAAGAGCTGGGTGATGCTCTGGCACTCATGCTTGGTGAGCCAGGATTTCTCTCCATACCTGAGGACAAAACAAGGGTTTGGGGATGTTTGGTTGGACAGGACTCGAGGAAAATGGAATAGAGAAAAGGAAGTTGCTGAACGCAAGAGTAGCTCAGTAATGGAGCAAAGCAACCCAAGATGTGAAATACTTGCTTAAATGAGCATCATGTCCCACTTTGAATAATCTTAAAATATTCATAGGATTATATGAACCATTATGTGAGCCATAATACAGGCAGGAGAAACAGCAGAATCAACTTTTCTCTCTTGGCCCTTCTCTCTCTGAGACCCCTAAGAACAGCCCAAAAGAAGCAAACTTCACATACTGTTTGTACTGGACGTCAAACACAGTGCCAGGGGGAATATCTGCCTCTGTTTCCCACGTCAGAATGTTCTCAAAGTTTGTGGAAGAAAATGCTGCACGTTTCAGACATGGTGATCTCTCTGTAGTCACAACACCTGAAGGAGCAGAGAAACTGGTATTAAAAAGCATCTTCTGACATCTCAGCCCTCACATGAAAATGGATCCTGTGGTATTTTGCTAAAGCTGGGCTGAAAAGAAGGAGCTTGAGCAGAACAAGGCTTCAAACTGTGTTCACATCACACTCTTGCAGACAGCTGACTCATCCCAAAGAAATCAGGAATTTATACAGAAAAGCCTCAAAAACTCAAATCAGAAAGAGAATCCTTGAATTTCTATTCGGGTTTCTTTAAGAGCCTTTACATGGGTGGTAAAATAAGACCAATAACCTCTTTTCAAGCCCAGAATCAGGTCTGTGAATGTCTCTGCTTTCTGCCCCTGCTCAAGGAAGTGGCATGCAGAGCTCAGTGTCACCTCCTGAAGATGTGGCTCCGTTCTCCTCTCCGTGCTCCATGTTTTATTGGATGGAAGGTGCCTGTGCAGAGTGACACCCAGTGTCTGGACTCTGGCCTGGGTGTGCCAGGGTGACAGCAAACAGCTCAGCCCAGCTCCCTGATTTCTGAGCCCTGTTGCTCTTCCTTTGGGGTCAGAAATGTCACCTGTCCCTGCAAACACCTGTCCCTGGACAGCAGGACCCCACCATGGCCCTTCTGCAGCAAACTGGCTCTGAGCTGCTGCAGAAAAGCCCTTGAGGATTTTGTGTCTCTCTTACCATGAGAAAACACAGAGCACAATTTTCCCAAGGCTGATCCGCAAGAGTTTCTAACTAAAGGATTTATAAACTCTGAATTCAGATTATAGGCAGACCCTCAAAGGTAAATAATTTAGACATGATTCAGCTCTTGGTTTGTGGCACTGGTAAACACCTGGGCATGTGAGGGCTTCAGCCTGCAGTGACCAAGGAGAGCCCTGGTGAAAAAGTGAGCAAATGGAAATAGCACGGATGGACAAACTGAGCGCTGGGATGGGGCTGCCTTGGACAGGATCACATTGAACAGAGACTAAATCCCAGCTGGATCCTTGCTCCAGGCTTTCCCCCATGGACCAGAACTGAGCAGTTCAATCTGCTGGCTGAATGGAGGAGGGTTAGGCAGAAGGGCACAGATCCCCTCTCAGTCCTGTGTGTGGCATTGGGCAGGGAAGTGGTGCAGAAATGGGCTGCTGGCTGCTCCAGATGTTGTCCTCATTTTATCTGCAGCTCCACATTTGCCTCTGCCCATCCCAGGCTCAGCAGGAGCAGCAGTGTGGGTTTGAAAGAGTGGGATTCCCTGTCTGAGCACCCTGAAAACTGAGTCACAAATACCCCAATCTTATCAGGAGTAGGAAATCTCTCTCTTCCCGCATTTATCCATGCTAGAACACTGTTATGCAAAGCAGCATAACACAAGCACAGTCAAGTGTGGGCAGGGGAAAACCAGAATATTTCACAGTGTGACAGTCCCTTGGGCTGAGGAGCTTCACAGGGTGAGATGCCAGACACAGCAGATGAACGACATGGCTGAATGCTGAAAAGTGGTGTCTGGAAAGAGCAGGTTTATCCTTCATTCACCCAGCAGTGAGCTTGTCACCTCTGGAGTGGGATTAAATGGCTTTTAGAGGGTAGATCTAGATCAGATATCAGGGAGAAATTGTTCCCTAGGAGGGTGGGGAGGTCCTGGCAAAGGGTGCCCAGAGAAGCTGTGGCTGCCCCATCTCTGAAAGTGTCCAAGGCCAGACTGGACAGGCTCAGAGCAGCCTGGGACAGTGGGAGCTGTCCCTGCCATGGCAGGGGTGGGATGAGATGAGCTTTAAGTCCCTTCCAACCCAACCACTCTACAATGACTCCCTCATTTTAAGATTACATTATTTGTTTGTACCTCCTTTAAAATCGGGACTGTTCTTGTATTCATTTGTGCCTTTGCTGAAGGCACAAGGAGACTGACCCAAAGCCCCCTGACAGCAATGAATGTCCTTCACTGCTGTAGGATTTGGGTCCCAGCACAGAGACAAACCCTTTGAAGTGAGGGAATCTTTCCCTCTCCCTACTAATCCCTTAAGTGCTGAGCCTACCAGCCACACATGGGAGTTACTACAAGGAGAGAGAAGAGAACTCAGAGGAGAACTCAGACACCAGCTCACTCTCTAGGTGATAATTCAGGAAACAGGAGTGAAATGCAAGCTCCAGGACCAAACAGAATCCCACAATCAGCGACAGCAGAGCAGAGCTCAGGACTTACCCAGCACTGAAACTCCAGCCAGGACGATCAGAAATCCCTTCATGAATGACTCTGCAGGCTGGGCTGTGAGAGCAGGCAGCTGCTCCTGTGTGCAGGTGAATCACCTTTTGGCTGAATTCTTTCTTGCCAGGCCAGGTTGGATCTGTTGCTCAGTAACAGAGCAAAGCAGAGCTCCTGTCCTGCCTCCCCTGGGCTCTGAGCTGCCCGGAGCCCTGCGCATGTGTGACACTGCACAGTGACAGCAGGAGCACCTCTGCCCTCCAGTGCACACCTGACTGTACAAAGGTGCACGAGCCAGAGGCTGAGAAAATCCCCAGCTCCTGAAAAAGAGCCAAATACCTTTTTGCTGAGAGCTTCCTGCCTGAAAGCCCTCCCTGAGGTTCCTGGGGTTTGAGGTTTGCTTTTCTGGTCGAGTAACTTGAGCTTGTTACAACTCTAGACATTAAAACGTAGAGCTGTGTACCTGGTTGGTTCAATACCTATTTCCTCCAAAAATACTTCTGAATACCTTCTTACAATGAAAGTCAGCCAAAGCACTGGGGTTTTTTTCACCCAAGAGGTAGAAGAGTGGTGGCCTTTCCACAGGAGGAGCACCTGCTGTCCCACAGCTTTTTGCAGGGACTGTTGTACACCTACAATGTTTATTTTTGTGGCTGTTTACAGTGTAAAGTTCTGCTACTGAATCCACGTGATAAGAACTGGGAGTTTGTATGGCCAGGAAGAAAGGGATCCAGTCCCTTTTCCATAACGTGTGCAGGTTTTAGGGTGTTGTTGTGTTTTCAAAGTACAAACCCTGTGTGCTTCTGAATGTTGATTTCACTGCTCTATCCTTGCAGCCAAACATGAGATAGAATTCACAAACCCCCTCCTCATCCATGGATTTCCTGTTTCTGATGCTGTTTCTGTTCCCTGCCCTGTTTGGGTGTGGAAGGGCTCTGTGCTTCCAGCCCTGCCATGGTGCATCACTGGCATTTTATCTTTCTCAGCTCACCTGGACAAAGGCAGAGGCCTCAGGTTTGTTAAACCAGACACACCTATCCACCAGCGTCTAATTAAGTACAACTGTTTGTTAGGGTGTTTCCTGAACAGCCTGATAAAAGTATTTCTGTTTTCCCTTCCCTCACATCACTGCCTCACGCTCCTGCTGGGTGATGGGGCAGAGCTGGGGGAGCTTGGTGTGCCCCTGAGCCTTCAGTTCTGAGAACAGAACTTCAAACTTTACCTCTGCCCTTATTTCTAGCAAGGTGTCTCCTTTTCAATAGCCCAGGAAACACCTCTCTGAATCTTTGAGGACTTGAAGATGTCCAAAACTCAACTTTGAAGTTTAAAATTAGGGTTTTATCTTCCAAACTCTCTCAAACTTTTGATTTCCTCAGTGTGTGGGAACTGCAGCAAACCTGGTGAGTGCTGGGCACGAACCCTCCATGTGTGGATGTGGCCCTGGGGACAGGTGGGTTCCCAGTTGGACTCGATGATCCCCAAGGTGTTTTCCTGAGAAAATGATTCCCTGATGCTCTGATAACACCTGGAGCAGCTGCTCTGGGAGAGGAGCACTGTGCTCTGGCCATGACTGACCCTTCTGCAGAGGAAAACAGCTCTCAAGCCCTGCTGAAGGAAAATGAGAAGCTGGATGCTGCCACCCCCTGTGCAGCTCACCTGGCCTGCAGCCTGTCCCTCAGCTCCCTGGACAAGACAAGAACCGATCCCAGGCTGTGTTTGCAGATCTGGGACATGCCAAAAGCATTTTATGGAGGTTACTCAACTTCCCAGCTTCCTGTAAATCAAAGCCTGGGGGGTTTTCCTGGGTTGCACAAGAAATTGGGTGGTGATTGTGTTTGGATGTCTGTGTCTTTCCAAATGAACTGCAGGGATAACAATGCAGGATGTACCTAAGGACACTGCAGAGGACAAAGGAATACTCCTTTCCCCACCTCTCCTTTGGACTTCAGTTCAAGACCCCAATGAGTACATCTTGCTGCAAAGCTGTTCCCACTCCCTCCTACCACCCCTTTCTTCATTTTTCCTGCTTCCCAAAGGATTTCAGCTTTCATACCCTCCATCAACACCTTCCCCTCATCTGAGCCCTCTCCCTGAGTGCAGAGAATGGCTGGGGAGTGTTTCCTTCTTTCTTTTACTGCTTTGCTTTCCTGTGAGCCCTTTACACAAAGGCTCCTTTTGATACTGGAGTATAAAAAGCCTTTATAAGGGCATGAAGTGATAGGACAAAGGTGATGGCTGTAAACTGCCAGAGGGGAGATCTAGATTAGATACTGGACTAAAATCCTTCCCTGGCAGGGTGGGCAGGCCCTGGCACAGGGTGCCCAGAGCAGCTGGGGCTGCTCCTGGATCCCTGGCAGTGCCCAAGGCCAGGCTGGACAGGGCTGGGAGCAGCCTGGCACAGCCTGGCACAGTGGGAGGTGTCTCTGCCCATGGCAGGGGTGCAGTGGACAAACTTCAGGATCCCTTCCCACCAACCATTCTGTGATTCTTTGTTCAGTAGTGACCAAAGTGATGTGGCTGGGAAGTCTCAGAATTCCACTCCAGCCCAGGATGGGGTCCTGTTTTAAAGAAATGTTTTTTTTCAGGATGAGCTGCAGTCCCCCTTTGTAACTCTGGAAAACAAAACCACGTACACATGGAGATTTATATCAAAATATTATTGCTCTCAGGCATTCTGCACAGCAGGAGGAATTTCAGCTTCAATAAATATAAAATAAAAAATAAATAAACAAACATGCTGCACGCTTCGGCTTTGGTTCCCTCTGTGGGAACACTGAAGGTGATTTCTGCAGGATGAGATGGAGAACTTTGCATCCCACAAAAACCAGATCTTGCTGAATACCTCTGTAAGGAACTTCCAGTCGAGCTCTGGGCTTACAGGGAAGCAAAGGTGACACAAAGCAGTTCAAAATCTGCTTCCAGTCCACGTGCAGGCACAACACTGCATTTTCAGGCCCTTGTTCTGAAGTCTCAGGTGAGCCCCAGGCAGTGCCTGTTTGCTGGTTGGTCCCTCAGAGATGTCCCTGCCTCCCCACCCCTGGCTGACACTTTATCAGAGGGACAGTGACAGTACAGAGGTGCCTTAGCAATAAAATGCACTTCTGTGTCCCTAAAGCCATTGCCTTGATGGGCCAGACATCGGGTTTTTGTCCTTGTTCAAGGATCCTTGCTTGGATATCTGGAGCTCCCCAGGATTTCCAGGCACTCTCCAGACCTGCTGGGCACTTTAGATCCTTCCTAAGTAATGTGAGTGCTCGTAGCCTGGGAATTGCAGCTTTGGATCACATTTTTCCTCTATATTTGAAGTCCCAAAAGCATCACTCAGCACTGTGGACTCGGGAGGGGTCCCTTCTGGGAAGCTGTCACTGCCACAGTCACTGGCAATGCCTTCATCCTCTGCCACCTGCAGTGTCCACAAGGGGATGAGCAGCTGCCTGCTGGGATCCTCTCTGGCCTGGGATCTCGAGTCCATCTGGAGCTGCAGATCAGGGATGGATTTCTGGTAACCCCTGGAGGAATGAGGAGCCTTCCTGTGCTTGTGAGGCTCAGCACCAATCCCCCCCAGCAGGGGCTGAAGGGGGCTCATTCCCAGCCTCTCATCCCTGTGTCCATCACCCTGCCCCTGCTCTGGGGCACCTGGGAATGTCACATCAGTGAGGGATATCCTTTCCAAAGAGGAGCAGAGGTAAAGGGAGGGCTCCTCGTTTGCCTGGGACCCCGAGGTGTCCACCTCACCCTTCCTCCCTGCAAAGAGGGTGAAACCCAGGGCTCTGAGGTCAAGCACAGATGCACTGGCCACAGAGAGAAGTCCAGATCCTGAATCCAGGCTGCTTTCCCCCAGAGCTGCTGGGGATGGCTGAGAGCTGAGATGTCTCTTTGCATACCGGGGCATTTCACGGTGTGGGATCAAAGTGCTGCTGTCTTCCTCCTCCTCATCCTCTGACCATGATGATGACAATGATGATGATGATGGGAAAGAAGCCATCCATGGCAGGTGGTGTCCTCCTAAAGCTCTGTTTGTCCTCCTTTGAGGCACTGGCTTCTCTGAGCAGTTCAGATCATCACTGCAGAATTCCTTTTCACCAAGCTCCAAGTGGAAGGTTGGTCCAGCAGCTTTAAATTGAGAGAAGTCCTACCAGGGAGAAGGAATGAAACAGTGAGCCTGTGATGCTTTCAAAAGAAAAGTTTGGATTTCAGAAAGGTTATTTCAAAAGGGAATTAAAAGGTAAAACTGAGAAGTGCAGATCCACCCTCTCCTCCCCAGTTACCCCCTGAAAACCAGCAAGACTCTGGGTCAGGAGGGGACCTCAGAATTTGGGCCATACCAAAACCTGAGGCATCTTCCTTTGCTTGGCCTCCTGCTTCACCAGGCAGCAGATGAAGGGACTGGCCACAAAGATGGGGAGCACAAACAGAGGGATCACAGCCAGAAGTGGGAACTTCCACTGTGCTGATGAAAAAGACAGAAATAATCTCTTGTGAGTGGTATTTTTATAGGAATGATGGGCTCTACCCTGACATACAATACTCAGAGTTTTCAGAAAACATTTCAGGCTTTTATAAATGAAACTATTTCTGCAGAAAGCAGGAACCACTCATCAGAAAATCCAACCAGTCCCTTTAACAGGAAGCTTTTTTTTCATGGTGAAAACCTGATTTTAGTGGAAATCTTTGCCTTGCCCTCATCCCACTGGATGTCTGCCACATCCTTTCCTGAAAGGGCCATACCTTTGTGGTTTAACAGCACACACACAGGCTGGGAGAATTCACTGTGCTTCAAGTTGATGCTTTCGTAGAGAGCCCTGGCACTGAAGCAGTAATTGCCTCTGAGGGCAGTGGTGTTGATGATCACTGTGTCCTTCCTGAAGTAACCCTCATATTTCTTCTGTTGGGAGACAAAGCAGAGGGTTGCAGAGGTGATTCTTTCATTATTGGGGTGGTGTTTCTGTATCACCTTAGCCCATGGGTCCCTTGTGTGGCCCCATGTCTGGCATTTTCCCCAGGGCTGATGGATCCAGGTGGGAATTCCAGCTGTGCTGGGCTCTGCTCTGCCAGGGAATGCTGCCAGTGGCACCTGGACTGGTTGTTTCAAACCTCAGATCTTTAGACTGATAGTGTAGCCTCCCCTTCCTGATAAAAATAGGGAACTACCAAAAAAATAAGGATGCATGCACACGCTTCTACTTTTTGCCTCTGGCTTTGGTTTGGCTCTGGTTTGGCTGGTTCATTTCCTCTAGGCCCTGGATCCAGTCCCTCTCTCTCTGCCCAGAACTTTGAAGCTCCTTCAGTTCCTCCATTTCATCTAAAAAGAGTCACTTGTACTGACCTTGTCTTCAGATCCTGCTTCCCAGAGGTTCAAGTCATACTTCCAGGTGAGGTTCTCCACACAGGTGGGCAGAGGGAAGGAGGCACTGACATGGATGGAATTGTCCCTGACATTCAGGATCAGCACGGGGGGAGCCAGTTCCACTGCAAGGGAGGGAGCAGCTGTGAGAATGGGGCTGCCTTGGCTCCTACCTTCCAGCAGTGACACTTTCCATGCCTGGTCCTCACTTCCAGCTGTTAGCTTGTGATAAGAGGGAGGCAAAGGTCACCTCTTTATCTAAAACACCCCAGAGAGCTTGGAGCCACTGTGTTCAGCTGGACACTGATCAACAAATTCTGACACTTGCTACAAAATTCATCCTCAAATGATCCCAGCCCATCACTGCTCCTGCTCACTCAAGTCTCTGCCATCCTGGCTAGCTGTGGGGTGTGGTCTCTGTGTTTGTGGGAATGTCCTTCCATCCAGGCTGTCACCTGGCAGGCACTCACCATCTGAGTAGTAATCCTTGAACTGGGATTTCACCCAGGGCGACTGGGACCGGCCCCAAACCGCCTTCACCCGAGCCCGGACCTTAACGTAGAGGTTGGAGAGGGCACAAGTCAGATTGCAGAAGGACCTGGGGATGTTTCTGCAGTGAGGAACCTTCCTCCATTTGTCCAGGCGATCCTGGCTGGAAGGCACAACCACACCAAAATATTAAACACGTTCTGCTGGGATTTACAGAGCGAGAGAAGGAAGGGTTTGGGAGGGTGGGGAGCAAGTGGTGCTCAGAGTTTGGCTCATGTTTTGGTGGGAGGTCGCTGATGATTAGGACAGTCAATAATCAGGAGAGATGCCCAGTAGCTGTCCCTGTGCCACCCCTTTGATCAGACATGGTTTGGGAGCTCTTACCTTTCATACCTCACAGTGTAGGTCACATTGGGGGGAGAGCCTTCCCCTGGAGCCCAGGTCAAAATCATGGCAAAATCCTTGGACAGCAGGGTGACATTTTGAGGAGGGAGAAGTTGAACATGACCTGGTCAAAAGGGGAAATTATATGAATGATTCAAAAGTATCTTTGAGGACAGGAAGTACCACTTGGAAGGTGGTGTCAATATCTAAGGCTGAGCCTTTCATTAAAGGCTGGAAATTGGCTCTGGAAGCAGGTGTGATGCAATGTTTTCCCTGTCTCTCATAAAGCATCTTCATCTCAACATTTTAGAACTAGGACTCACGTTTGTATGAACAATCTGTTTTGTAATTTCAAGTGGCTTTCCCCGTGCTCTCAGTGCATTTCACTGATTTACAACCCTCAAACTCTGCCTGACTTCCTGGACAGAGCAGACACGGCTGTCCCACGCTTCTCATTCAATCCCAGTCCTCCCAGGGCAGATCCTACCAGGAATTCAGAGCTGCAGGTTTGTCCTGTATATTTTCCTGCCCCTCTTTTTTCCAGTAGATCACCATGTCCATCACTAGCCCTCAACAAGACACCTCCCACAGACAGATTTTAAACTGTCACTTCTTTACCACAGAATATTCCCCTTTATGTGAATCATTCCCATTTAAACTGATCAAAATTTCTCTCCCCTGCTACCAGCAAAGCCATACAATGAAAAGTAACACTCAGGTGTGCACATACCTTGAGTCTGCTGCAGGAGACACAGAGCCATCAGGGCTCCCACTCTCCAGCCACACAGGACAAAGCAGAACTTCCCGTTTGTCATAAATGCTTTTCCTTGAGCCATTCTCATCGTGTTTCCTGTGTGAATTCCAGAGGATTGGGGAGCCCAGGAGCTGCACACATGCGCCCTGCCTCGCTTCCTGGTACAGCCCTGCACGTGTGCCTGGAGAGGAGCAGGTGTGAGAGGCTTTTGGGGGACAGCAGAGGTAAAGCTGGCAGCACTGCGCCCTCCAGTGCAGCACAGTGAGCCCTGGCACAGGGGAAGAGCTGCCTCATCCTGGGAGACTCCTCAGTAAAACTCTGACCTTTGGTGCTTACCTGCATGGCTGTGAAATATTAATAGCACTTAAATAAAGTTTCAGGGCAAGAGAGGTCTATTAATAACCTAGCAACAATAAAAACAGTGGCATGGGAGACTCTGCTAGCCCGGTGTTTACAGGAGATCAAAGAGTTTCTCTTAGGTTATGTTAGCACAATGTTTTTTGGGAGTTAGGGAATTACTGCACTTTACAGCTGGGGGGGTAAAGTGCAGAGATAGGACAGGGATCAGCCCCCTCCCAGTGTGGGCAGTGAAAGGACCTGGATCTCTGCCACACTGCCAAGTGCAGGGTGCCCAGGTGTGTGCTTGGAATGGCTGTGCCACTGCAGAGAAGGGGGAAATCCCTGGAGCTGAGGTTTGGCACCTCAGCTCTCCTGCCTTCCATCACAGGCACCCCAGGCCTGAGCCACCAGTGCAGCAATGGATCAGTGAATTCACCTCACAGCAGAGTTACAGCAGCTTGGGCAAAGGGGTTTTCCCGGGGGAAAACTCTCCCAGCCCCTGAGAGCCCTCTGAACCCTTGGAACCTGGGAGTGTCTGGGTACAAAGTCACCATTTCCTCCAAAAGTCTCCATTTTCTCTTACCACGGGTTTCTGTTTCCGTGGCTGTTTTGCTACCTCTGTTTAATTTCATTTTATTTTTATGGACTTTCTTGTGAAAAGAGGAATTGTATCCCTTTCTAAGGAAAACAGCAAAGTGAAGGGTCTGGAGAGTCTGTCCCCCTTCGGCACCTGAACTGCCACAACCAAGCCACGGCTCTTGTGCTTCCCCATCAGCCTGGACAGGATCGGGAGCGGTTCCAGGGCCACTCATTCGGCTCTGGCTCAGAGCCCTCGGGCAGCTCCTCCCCGAGTGACTGGGATTTTTAGTAAGCGTTCCCAAGAGGGGAATCTTATCATCATCATCATCGTCATCATCACCATCACATCACCATCGTCAGCATCCTCTCCTGTGCAACACCCGCGCTGGACTCGCGGCTCCGCCGGAGGGGCAGTCCCGGGAGGGGCCGGGTGCCGCTGTCCCCACCCGCGCTGGGGTGGCCGATGCCACGAGGTGTCGCTGCCTGTCAAACAAAACGCGCTTTTCTCCAAGCCACACTGAAAACTTCGGGAACCGCAAAAACTCCTGCTGAGCCTGGAGGGATTCCCGGAGCATCCTCGCATGGCACAGGGGGCACAGCCCACCCAAGGTTCTGCTCTTCTGCCCCTCCAGCCTCTGCCTCTGGCTGGGGGGGGCCAGGAAGGGGCCGGATCAGGTGCTGGCAGGAGCAGGACTGTGACCTGTGTGTGACAGGAGGACACAAGGCTGTACCCATCGGTGCTCTGGGACCCTGCTGTGGAGCCTTGTGGTGCCTTTAGCGTGCAGGCAGGGATGGTGCTGCTGCAGAGGTCTGGTAACAGCCTTCATCCTTGGGCAAATCACCCAGCTGTGCCCGTGTTCTCCCACTGGTGCGCTCCTGTGGAGCATAAATATTCAAATATTCTTATCCAGCTGGACACAATCCTGTGCAATGGGCTTTAGCATGACCCTGCTTGGCCCCACTGTGGCTCTTTCCACCCTGAGTCACTCTGGGATGCTGTGAAATGCTTTGGGAAGACTTTGGCTGGCATTCATGGCACAATGTCTCACCCACCCCTCGCTCTGTGACTCCCAGGATGCCCAGGGGACTCCCCCATTTTCCACCTGCTCCCTCCCTGCGTGCAGCAGATGATTCAGCACAGGAGGGCAAACCCTGCAACCCTCCCTGAGTCAGTGATGGGTATCTGCCCTCCCTGAGGAAGGGCACTGCAGGAAATCCAGTGTGAGGAAGGCACACTGGTTGGGTTTTGTGAAACCTTTGGGAGCAACAGGCAGCACCAAGTGCTGCAGTGTCACCCCAGCTCCTTCCCTTTGCTCTCAGCCCACCCAGGAGCTGCTTTGGCAGAGCTGTGTGTGCTGCAAGCTGGGGGCTGGGGACAGAGACTGAGCCCAGGGAGAAAAAAACAGATTAAAACCTGTAGCAGGGTGTTCCTGGTACAGATGGAACCATGGGAAACCAAACCTCTGATCCATAAGTGCAGCAGGTGAATAAGCATGAGAAAATATCCCTTAGCCCCAAAATGAAACAAAAAGACATATTCTGAGTCTGGAAGTGAGACCTCACTCAGCTCCAAAGTTTTCTCCTGTAATGTTGAGAACATACTGAACATACATTAGGGGAAGAGCAGAAAGTTTTCAAACAACACCAAGTCCCTGGTTTTCTCCCCTGTCCCAAGAGGGCACCAAGAGGACACCTCTGGCACTTCTTGTGCCCAGCTCTGCCTTCCTTCCCCTGGCTCCTGTGGCTCTGTGGGATGAGTTGTGCAGCCAAGAAATCGGAGCCATCCAGGAACTGGAAACAGCCCCGCCCTGGCAGGAGGAGACAGATCCCAGTGACAGCGTGACACTGCCACCTCCAGCAGCTCCAGCAGCCCCATCCTGGCTTCAGGAACCTCAGTCTTCTTCTCTACCCCTGGGAAATCTTGGTTGGAGGCTAAGTTCTGACTTTGAATGTGGAACCTGATCTTCTGTGGCTCAGCAGGGAAATTTTTTTCCTCTTCCTGCCCAGGACCAGCCCTGATACACAGGCTGCTGATGGTTGGATTTGAGGGGAATTATTCTGGAAGGTTCACAATGCCAACATGGGGGAAATGATGGGATTAGCAAAGGATGAAATGCTACTGAGAATTAAAAGGTTAAAAAATCTGCAGAGCTGGGTGATGCCAGATGGTAAAACAAAATACAGCAGTGTCCCCTTGACCCAGACAGGCATTTGGGCAACCTGTCACCAGGAGGAAGGGAAGAGAATGGGCTTGGTTTGTTTTTTAAATTGAGTCTGAAAAGACTTAAAATGAAAAGCAGAAGCAAAAACAAACCCATAAATTTTGTTCCCCATACAAATGCTATGAATCATTTAATCTCCTTTATTTTTTCTTCTGGGGAAGGGTTTTTACAGGAACCTGGGGCTTTGCCTGGGCACAGGAGCTGGAGCTGGCCATGCTTAAAGAGTCTGTACATTTAACAGCTCCTAAAGGAGAGGAGAATACAGGGAATGCTGTAAGGATCCCTGGAGCCTGTAGGTCAGGATTTAAGGGACAGTATTTTGGGATGCTGGGAGGGCCCTGCACTCCTGGCAGCAGCAGTTCCTGGTGCTGCAGCTCTGAGCTGGCTCCAGTTTACCTTGGCTGGGACCTGCAGCTTTTTGGGTGCAATCTGAGGTGTGCAAACACGGAATCTGGAATCCTGGAGGTGTCTGTGGAACATTAAAGGCACAACTCTTGAGCAAAGGCAGCCCCTCTGGAAGTTCAGCTGGTTCCCAGATCCCACAGGGACTGGCACAGGAGGAGGGCACAGGGGGCTCCTGGTTGAGTTCTGCCAATGAGCAGAATCCTTTCCTACCACTGAACAGTTAAATAGGTCTCACTTGAAGTCCAAACTACAACAAAGGAGACGAGTTTGGATCCTGCCTTGCTCACAGACGGACTTTTCCCTGGGATGTGTGGAAGACCCAGCTGATCACCTGTTTTAGGCTGCTTCTCTCTCTTCCCCTGAAACCTGTCCCTTCCCTTCCCTTCGCGGTGCCTTTCCAGCGGGGCTGGGAGCAGCAGGGAGCTTGCCTGGACACGCAGCCCCGGCGAAACTCGAGCGCAGCCAGGGGAGCACAGCACGTGCTTGGCCACAAGGAGCAGATCCAGCCCCACGGAACGGCCCCGGGGCACCGAGCCTCCCGAAACCCCCCTCCCCCCAGCAGCGTGGGAAAACTGCTGGGGACCCTGCATGTCCCGACAGAGAGAGGCTTCACAGCAGCCTCTTGTGCTCCCTGAGCCAAGCCGTGCTCCTGGGGGTCATCCCACATCCCTCCGAGCTTTGGGAGCATCTCCTGCCCGGGGGATCTGATGCCAGCCTGCTGGGAGGGGTCTCTCTCCTGGCTCAGGACAGTGGGAGCTGGAATGCTGGCCCTGGCTGTGAAACCCTGCCCTGCCTGGCAGGAGGAGCAGGGATGTCTGCACAGCCCCCACAAGCAGGAGATAAACCTGGTCTTGCATGGATTTTAGCAAAGTGAGTGCACACGCTGGGAAGGAGGAGTGTGGCACGGGGTGTCCAGAGAAGGGAACAGAGCTGGGGAGGGGCTGGAGCACCAGGAGAGGCTGAGGGAGCTGGGAGGGCTCAGCCTGGAGGAAAGGAGGCTCAGGGGGACCTTCTCACTCTCCACAAGTCCCTGACAGGAGGGTGCAGTGAGGTGGTTTCAGTCTCTTCTCCCAGGGACAGGACAAGAGGAAACAGCTCCCAGTTGCACAGGGGAGTTTTAGATCAGATATTAAGGAAAACTTCTTCACTGTGTAAACAGTGTAAACATTGGAGCAGGCTGCCCAGGGAAGAGGTGGAGTCACCATCCCTGGAAGTGTTCAGGTCAACGTGGCACTTGGGGACACGATGGAGTGGGGAGCATGGTGGCACTGCTGGGTCAGTGACAATCTCAAAGATCTCTTCCACCCTGGAGGATTCAGGAACACGGGCATGCCGTGAATGTTCTGTGTCTTTAACTGGAACACCAGCAGGAGCAGGTGAATTCCCTGCAGAGGAGGATGTGCAGGGAGCCCAGGGAGGATTTCCAGGCCAAGCCTGGGAGATGCTTTTCCCCCGCAACCACCAGTGGCAGCAGCTTCCTGGTGGGGTGGGAAGTCTTTGAATGTTTGCAATGTTTTGCATTGCAGTATTTGGATGCCAAAGCTATGCAGTGCTGTAAAAGTTAATTAGCCAGATAACTAATTAAAGACTTCTCCCTTTTATTGTTGCCAACATGCAATTCAGAAAGGGGCTTGTGTCAAAGTGAATCCAGCCACACACCCCAGTGAAAGAAGTGATAAACCATTCACAATCCAATTAACTATTCTGGGGCTGCAGAGGGAAAATCCCATCACTGGCTGGGGGGAAGGAAGGTCCTGATCCCATAAAGCACCACCACAACTGACCAGCCTTGAATGCCTCCAGAGGATCCTGCTGTGGAGGGAACACGACAGGATTTACCAGTGCCAGGAGAGGTCATGGTGCTGGAAGGGTCCCCATGAGGTGACATCCTTGAGGACCTGGTTTGACCTTCCTGGTAAAGCCCCAGGGTGGGGTTTATGGGACTCTGAGCTGCAAGGAGGCTGTAAGGACACAAGTGTGGCAATGCCTGGTGGCTCTGCAGTTCTGCCCCCAGAGAAGGTCCCTGACTGCTGAGGGCTCCCATGGAATGGGGAAAGATCTCACAGGACAGCCAGCCGTGGATAATGTCCAACCATCTCCCATCATCTCACTTCTCTGAGTGCCATCATCACTGCTCAGGAGATCTGTGGCATTTTTGAAAAGGATCGTCACCTTCCATGGCTGTGGAGCAGCCTTGCAAGGTGCAGGAAGGAGCAGTGGCCTGACCTGGCAGGGCTGGGGTCACTCTGCCCTGGGGAGCAGTTACAGGGTGGAGGGCAGAGAGCTGAGCTGGGCTGAGCTGGGCTGAGCTTAGCTGGGCTGAGCTGCTCTGCCTGGCCCCCAGCCAGCAGACAGACGTGCTGTAACCAAGTGGCAGCGGGCCCAGGGTTTCCAGGAGGGCTGAGCTCCCATCCCAGCTCTGGAGGGGCCCAGATCTCCACCAGCACTCTGCACGTGCTGGGTGCACCCAGGGTCTGCGCTCTTGTGAAATCCCAGCCTGGCTGAGGGTGCCTGAGTGCTTGAAATTCCTCCCAGCTGCCCAGCCCTCCTTCCCCACTGAAAAACGAGGGGAATTGAGCAATTCCAGCGGAGCCCAGGTAGAACCCGGGGCAGCCACATAGGGCAGGAGGCTGCTGTCACTGCCAAGCCGCTGCCTGGCACCTCTGACAGCTCAGAGTTTTGATGACAGGACTGCTGAGATCAGTGCATGGCACATTTACACCCCACCAGGGTCTGGCCAGAATCCTGATACTGGGAGAATACTCTTCCCACCCCCGCTGCTATCAGGCCCAGCCCTCAGATGACAAGAATTTAATTTAAAGGCTCAATCTCTTGTCTGAACAGCTCCCTCCCTCCCCCACTCTGATGAGAGGAAAGTCTTTCGGAGAGGCATCCAGGCGAGTGGGAAAGCTCTGGAGAGAGCTGTCTCTTGCCCTTTAGCCATCCAGAGAGGAAGAGCTCATCTGAATGAAATGAGGATCAATCAGAGAGAGGCATGGGAAAAGCTGGGAAAAGGAGCCTCCAGTGATGTATATTCATGGGGGGGAAAACCTCCCCCAGACATGCAGGAGCTTTGATGAAAACCCTCCCAGCTGTGCTGGGCCTTTGAAGTGACACAGCAGAAGCAGCATTCACGATTAGCCAAGAGATAGAAGCAGATGAGTTCTCAATCAGCTGAATCCTCCTCTTTGGGACAGACTTTCAAGCTCACTTTTTGTAACTCCTTCCAAAATTAATGAGAATCCTCTGCACGGCACCCCAGCCTTCTTCTGCCCTGCTTCCTCCCCCACCCCTGATAACCTACAAAGGCAGAATCCCATTCCCAGAGGGCAGGGCATGGGGTGCCCTTGCTGTTTGTGCTGCAGAGGATAACTAGGAGAAGTCTTGAACCCTTATCAGGGAATAAAATGCTGATGCAAATAGGTTAATCTTCTTTTTTAACCAAAAATGTGGTTTCTGAAACACAGGGATTGAGTTGAAGTGTCAGCATTTCATCAGCAGTGTGTCTGTATCTGCTCCCCTAATCTGAATCTTTCAAAGCTGAGCCTAAAACCTGTGCTCTGGCCAGGTTAGAGCTGGTTTTAGTTGGGAGAGCCTTTGCAGGGCATGGGAGGGATGGAATTCTGGATCTGCCACATGGACCTGCTACCCCATCCCTGGAGTTCACATGAGCACCAAAAAGGATTTTTACTGCTGGGAGGTTCCTCTGTTCAAAGATCTGCTCTTTCCAAAATGCAGAAATGCACTTTCACCTGAGCTGGGTGACCTGCTAAGCACAAAGTCCTGAAATTCCTCCTAGGAAAAACCTCCAGGAGTGCCCAGGAAGCCCAGTCCAGGTCATTTGTGCCCTTGGTGCCCCTTCCCCGAGGGTGGCTCCTGCAGGGCCACTCCATGGGAAGAGCAGATGCAATCAGCCAAGTCAGATGTGTTTAACACACTTCAAGGTGCGTTGGCAGCCCCAGATGATCAAAGCCTCCCTTGTGATGCAGTGGCATTGCCAGGGTGTTTTCTTTTAACTCTATCAGATAAGTCCCAAAGAAAATCAGTTTTGATGTTGTAAGAAACCAATTTGGGAATGGTCAGAGACAAAAAGTTGCTCAAGAGTTCAGTTAACTGAGAGCAGGGGATTGCCAAGGCTGAGAGGGAAATTGCACCTACTTCTGCTTCTTTTGGTGCTGATTTTCACTTTCTTCAGTGACTTGACAAGCTCACAGCTGAACTGGAAGTGTGAAATGTCAGAGATTTGAAACGGCAGGTCTTGATCTCTGAGAATCACCCTCAAACCTCCACCCAAAAGGATGGATCTTCCCAGGCTCTTGAGTGCCAATGGCACCTGGGCACAGGCACCCAGCAAGGAGGAAATGTCCTCGTGGGTGCCTTTGTGCTCCTAGAATGTGTTTGCATTAAAAATACACATTTCTTACACTGATCTGCTGTGCAGGTATGTCTGGGGTTAACCTGGAGGTGAGGCAGCAGTGGGAACACAAAATCTTTATGGCCAGGCTTGGGTGCATCAAACTCAGCCCAGTAAGATCCCAGTATGATCATTTTTCCCTGCTGCCACTGGTTCCTCATGGATCCAGCTCGTCCTGATAGCTGCTTATCAGTGGTCATTTCCAGCCTGGTCCATTCTGGGATTTTGCACTTTTCTGTTCCCTTCTTTGAGAACATTTTGTGGTTTTTGTTTTCCAGCCTTCCTCTGGCAGTGTCTCAAGTGTGAATTCAAAATGAGCCACTCAAATCCTTTGGATTCCATCAGAGTTGGAGGCTCAATTAGAACCAAATAATCCAACTGGAATTCTTTGGATTAACTGTAATTTAATGGAAAGTGATTTCAGATTGTGAAAATGGTTATGATTTTGCCCTGAGTTCACTGCCATTTTACTGACCTAGATTAAATTATATTCATGAACTCAGATTATTCCCCTGAATTTCCACCAAGCTCAGGGAGTTTCAGAACAGACTCCTTTAGACTTCCAGAGATTTTCACAGCCTTCAGCTGCCTGGGAGAGGAGCGAGGCAGCCAGGAGTGCAGGAGGTGCTGGTGTGACCTTTGGGAAATACCCCAGCACAGCCACTCTGCCTTGATGGGAGAGCAGAGGGCCAGTTCCTGTGGCTCAGAGGGGGAGAGAGGAGCAGCAGCTCCCAGGGGAGCTGTCTGAGGGAGCTGTCCCTGCTCAGGAGTGGGACAGGCGTAGGGCAGCAGGGATTTCCTGGCATTGTCCTTTAGGAACAGCTCTGTCCCAGCTGCCTCAGTGGAACATCGGCCCTGCTGCCACCAGATGTGTCCTGTCCCCAAGCCATGGCAGCCTCTGGTGCCTGGGACAGCCCCTGGCACTTCCCAGCTGGAAAATGAGGAGAAGGAAGGAGCCCAAGCAGCCTTGTCCTGGCCATTGCACTGAAACACAGCGCAGGAACGGGACACAGCTGCTCACACCCTGCTTTTGCCACAAATCCCACAGAATCCTACAGCAAACGGTCCAAACCCTCTGCCCTCACCCCAGAGATTGCTTTTTCCTCCTGGTGGGCCCTGCTTAGAAGCTTTTCTCCCCCTGCCAGCACTCCCCAGCCTCTCTCGTGGGCAGGGCAGGGGCTGTGCCTGCTCCCTGCCGTGCTCATGCATGAGGAGATCTTTAGAAAGGCAGGAGACACCTTCCCCTTCCAGCAGCCAACAAAAATGTCACTTCTTGAGAAAATGAAATGAAATCTAAAGCATCACCTGTCTTGCAAAAATAATCCAGGGGGAGTTGTGAAAGGGGCCTCAGGTTTTCAGTTCTAAGCTTTCTTGAAAGGAACTAAGGGAAAAAAATCAGGTCTGGGTGCTTTAATTATTTTTTCTGTGGTGGGTTTGTAGACACAAAGACAACATTGGATCTGTGCCCTGAGCTCTGCTGAGCCCCAGTGCAGAAATGTGGCAGTTGGAACCTGCTGGTGTTTGTTCACACTGGGATACACCTCGGCAGAGTGACTGTGAACACCCAGGGGCTGGCCAGGGACACAAGAGTTATTTCAGCCTCAGGAGAGCAGCTTTGTCCTTTGCCAAGTGGTTCTGCTGGGAAAGCTCTGAAAGAGCCTTTCAGGCTTGGTTTCCAGCCCAGCCCAGAGCAGAATTGTGTGGAAAGCATGGGAACAGCAAGGGCTGCTTTGGGAATGCCTTACAGCCCAAGGCAGCGTTTCTGAAGTGCCATTAAATGCTGGATTCTTGTCACTACAAACGCTTGGACATGGCAGAGGGAGTTCTGTGTTCCTCATGGGTCAAACCGTTGGGTTTTCTTTCCTCCCCTTTCTGGTTTTGGGCAATCCACCTCTCTGTTGGAGCAGTATTTCCCCCATTATATAAAGCATGTAAAACAACTTTAAGGTAAAATAACTTTTTATAGTTGTTTAAAAGAAATAAATACCGAAGACAAATTTCCTTTAAAATTTTCCCCCTCTTTCTGAGCAAAAATAGAAAATCACATTTTTTTTATTGTTTCCCACCCTATGTGTTAGAGATTTCTTCTGGAGGTGAATGGGGCTGTTTGAATGCTAATTATATATTTGCAGTTTTACATCACCAGCCCTCATTTCTACAGGGTCAGTGCCTTGAACTGGATAAAAATGTCTTTTTTTTTTTTCCCTTGGCTAAGCCACGTGGGTTTTTTACCTGTTTCCCGCAGCCTCTGCAAAACAAGGCGAGGGATTACAAAAGCGACTGCACAACCAGCAGCGGGCAGCCCATTAGCTGCTCTAATTAACCTCATTAGGGCACTCAGGGGCGCTGGGGCCGCGCTCTTTGTGGGTTCCTGGGGCCCTGCAGGACAAACAGCCCTGCCCTGGCACCTGGGTGTCCTGCCCTGGCACCTGGGTGTCCTGCCCTGCACCTGCCCTGGCACCTGCAGGGTGGCCGGGGGTGTCCGGAGCTCCCCGGGCACAGAGAAGGAGCCTCTGTCCCTGTTTGGGGCAGGGGTGGTGCTGAGCCCCGGGGGTGTCCCCAGCTCTCCAGAGGGAGCCTCTGTCCCCTCTGCCCCCTCTGTCCCTGTTTGGGGCAGGGGGTGGTGCTGAGCCACCCTGGCAGTGCCCCAGCAGCGATGCTCTGGCATCGTGGCAGATCCCATTCCCTGTCCCACTCCACGCCCTCTCCATCTCATCTCATCTGATCTCATCCTGCCCTTACCCAGCAACAGGCACGAGCAGAGGAAACCTTCCTTCCTGTCTGAAGGAGAGCTGGACCTGCACAAAACCAGGTCAGGGCCTTCCACTGGCCCTTCTCGTGGGTGATTTGAAATCCACATTTCTGGCATGAAACCTCTCAGTGTAAAAGCCTCCATGGGCAGATCTGAGGAGGGAATAGAAATGTGGCACCCCTCTAGTTAGAGGCCAGAGGGGAGCAGAGTGGAGCAGCCATGGGCTGTCTGTTGTGAAAGAGGATTTTAGCAGCCAAACCTGTAGTTATGAAATGAAGCCTGCCTCAAATATACCAGAGGAGGATCACAGAGGCACTTACTATAATTACTGCTAATGACACTGACACTTACCCATACGTTAGTTCCATATAAACCTCTTTTATTCCCTGTGCAGACAATGAATAATCAGCACCCTCCATCCCTGCCTTCTGCAGGACTACCTCGTGTTCCCTGGGACAAAGACCATCCCTTTGAACAGCACTTGCACCCAGGTTCCAGGGCATTGAGTGCCACTGTAATAAAAGCTTCTCAGAACTGCCAGTGGATTCATTAAGATCAGGAGGGACGAGTTATCTGTAGGGCAAAACTGTTCCCAGTGGAGCTTTTCATTAGCTTTTTATTGGAGTGTCATTTTCTAGGGTGCCATTTCACTTTATGGAGGAAATCTGTTTTAGGCTTGTTTCTTTTGCCACTCAAATTGCAGGGCACAAATTGAGGGGCTCTGCTGGGAGAGCTCTGCTGTTTCTGGTTGTTTTGGCATCCACCTGCAGCTGTTTCCCTGTGAAATACCTTTCTCCTACCTGTGTTTTGGCACCTTCTCAGCCCTACGTGAGTGAAATGCCTCTCTCAGCCTTGATTAGGCATCAGGCATTTGCTTGTGAAAACAACAGCTCCCTTTGCCCTTCCAACATTATTTTTCCTCCAGACAAAATTGGATTTATTGCATAAACAAGGTGTTCACTATAGCTAAGGTGAGTTGGTGGTTAAAAGCAGCTGTGGTTTACATCCCTTTTCAGCCCACCAAAGCCCAGCCCTCTGCTCTGGGCTGCTGCATTCCCGCTGACAGCAGTAATTTCTAGTGACAGATACAGAGATGTCCTTAGGGAAAATACAATATTGATGGAAGTTTCCTGTGGGAAAAAAGGGTTTTTTCTTCTTCTTTTTTTTTTCTAAGTGCTTTCACCTTTTCTGTTTGTTTTTTGGAGTTTTGTTGTTTTGGGTTTTTTTCCTCCAAGGACAGTTTCATGACAGGTGTTAAAAATCTCTTCATCCTTTTAATTCCCCCATGGTTTTCCCTGCACCTCACGAGGAACAATCAAATTCTTTTAGGATCAAAGCTGAAAAATTGGCTGTGCTTTCCAACTGTACTGGATGGAAGTGGCAGCTGTGGTGTGGATTTGCTGCAATCACTGGAAAGGCCACACCTCTGTATGAAACACTGTCTTTTGCATAGCAAGTGATACTGGGAGTTAAGTTGGATTGCACAATTCAGACTCTAATCTTGACAGCAACGATAGCATCAATTCTGAGTCAGAACCCTGTTTTCCCGTATCTCAGAGACAGGATATTTTTTGCACAGCAAATGGCAAAAATTTACATGTATGCAAATGAGTTTAATCTTGATCCCACCGCTCTCGAGTGAGTCCTGGGTCAGGGAAGTCTCCCACTGGATGCAAATGGCTCTTGATGAAGCCCAGGAGGAACAAAGGTGGTACAGCCCTGCTTGAACCACCCCAAAATCTGAGGGATTGCAGTAAACAAAGGGGAGGAGACTCCCAGGGGAGGAGGGAGGTTACAACAGCACAGATCCTGAGATTCACCTGTTGTTCTAAACCATTTGGTTGGGTCATAGTGCAGAACCCAAAAATTTCATTAAAACAACACTGGGAGGTGATAACATTGTACCTACTGAGAGCAGGTAAATCAGCAGTGTCAGAGCACGGAAATGAGTAAGGGAAGAGCTGCCCACAGCTCCAACCAGTCAGTCACTGCCCAGCTCAGGCCACACTGCCCAGCTCACCTGTGAGCCAACAAAAAGTGCAGCTCTCAGCCTGGGAGTCCATCAGCCTCAGAAAAACCCCAGGAGCTTGTGCTGACAGGCACAAACATCACCACTGTGTCTCTGTTTGTCTCATTGATCACCACAATTTCACTACACACAACAATTTTCTTGGCCTGAAAACAGCTTGAAATTTGTTGCAGATGCAGATGTGGATGTGTCTGAGTGCCCATCTCTGCTCTGCAGTGCTAGCAGGTGCTTCAGGGAAGGTAACAGCTCTCACTTGGGATCTTTGCCTTCCTGAAGTGCACTGTGGGCCCTGGAGAGGGAGAACACCCCTCGCTGCAGCTCCTGCCTGCCTGAGCCCAGGGAATGCTCACATCTGCAGGAGTGCTCCTCACAGCCTCACACAGGCAGCATTTCTGGTGTGTATGTGCCTCAACATCACATCCTTAATTCTGCCCTGGAAATTATTGATTAACTGCTTTGGCTCCTTGATGCCATTCCCAGAATGTTTTCTTTGAAGCACCATGGAAGAAAATCATTAATTGATACATTTACTGGCTTGCCTTTATGTATTTTGCTGTAATAATGGCAACTATTACCTCTGATAATGAGGAAATGTATCTTAATGGGAACTTAATTGCTCTTGCAGCACAGGACCCCTGTCTGGAGCTGGACCAGCTCAGAAATCCCTGTCCAAAGAGCTCAGCTACAATGGGATGTGTCATCAACCTGTTCCTGTAGCTTTCTTGCTTCTCCTTGGAGTGTTTGGTGCTAGAATTCCAGGGTTTTGTTTTGATCAGGCCAGTGACTAAGATATTGATGCTGTAATTGCTGCTTGTTTCTCTCTGTCTGATTACAGTGTGCGTGGTGTGAGGAGCAGAAGGTTGATGGCACATGGAGCAATCCCTTGTTTTGGTTCTAGCTGATGAAGCTGTGCAGGGGAAGTGACAAACACCCCTCTGGGAGTCTGGATTAAGCTCTCAGCTGTGTCATTGTCTCCTGACATCTGCACAGTTCCCTGACAGGAGGGTGCAGCCAGGTGGGGTCGGGCTCTGCTCCCAGGGAACAGGGACAGGAGCAGAGGGGACAGCCTCAGGCTGGGCCAGGGCAGGCTCAGGGTGGGCACAGCAGGAATTACCCAGGGAAAGGGGGCTCAGGCCTGGGCAGGGGCTGCCCAGGGAGCTTTGGAGTGCCCATCCCTGCAGGTGTCCAAGGAAGGGCTGGAGGTGGCACTCAGAGCTCTGGGCTCTCACCTCACAAGGTGAGATCAGTCACAGATGGACTCCATGACCTTGGAGATATTTTTCCACCTTAACGATTCCATGAGTTTGTGACTCTGTGGTTCCATGAGTTTGTGACTCTGTGGTTCCATGAGTTTGTGACTCTGTGGTTCCAAGTTGGGTCTTTTTTTTTTGGAGACATTTTCAGCAGGATTCCCCTGAACATTTCTTCTCAGCAGACAGTCTGTGGTGGATCCTGGAAACCTTTGGATCCTGTTTGCTTTATACCTGAATCATCCCTGCATTTTGAACAGACTGCCCTCCAAATAAACCAGCTGGGATGGAGGGAAAGAGACTTCTCCTCCAAGTCCTGTATAAAATCATCCTCAGAGACCCTGGAATCCCTGGGTTTCTCCCTGGCCATGAGGAGCTTTGGGCTGGGATCTGGAGGGAGGAGCTGGAGGGACGGAGCCGCTGCTCAGGGCACCCAACAGTTACCTCAGTTACTTTAATTGGGAGAGCTGTGCTCCAGCACCCCGTGTGTTCATTAGAAATTGATGCTTATTACAATTAACCATACATTGAATTAATTACTGGGAAGAAAAATTATGGCTGTGTTGATCCATCCATGAGAGGGAGAGCAGAGATTCCCTCTGTGGCACTTTCCTGTCTTGTCATTTGGCTGATTCCAGGAGGTTCCCAGTGACTGCCGGGGGTGACAGTTGGATGTATTTACCTGATGTAATTCGTTCCCCTCTGCAGCCCCATCTCCAAACAACAAAGCAGGAGACAATAACTGCTCAGGCAGCCCTTAATCCACCCCATCAGGGCAAGACAGAGACGCTCTGAACTGGCCTGACAGGAATGATGAGCGACAGAGCTGGGGCCCTGCAGGGAAAGCTGGTCCCAAAAACCACCCAATCCCTCTGGATCCCCGTGGCTTTGGGGCTGCTGGAAGTGTTCTGGGGCACAAGAGCTTGTGGGGCTCTTGAGTCCTGATGTCTGGGGTTTAATCTATTTATTATGGGGGAGCCTGTGCCTGAGACCTCGTCAGAACGGGATTTCATCTGGATGTGGGAATTCACTCAAAGCAGACAGGAAAACTGAGGCAAAGGGATTCATCCCATAGGTAAATGTTGAAAGCACTGGGCAGGAACAAGGTTACTTCCAGGATAATTCTTGGCCTCAATTTTATGCATTTTTTTAGTGTGGACTGATAAAATCTGATGACTCTTGTCCAGATTTTATCATCAAAAGCAGGGGAGAGTCAGAGCATTCTGTGGAAAGAGCAGTGTCACCCTCAGGACCAGAGCAGCAGAAGACACTTGGCATTCAAAGCACAAAAATGCAAATTCAGGTATTCAGGGATTAATAACTGATCAGCTACAAACAGGGAACGTTTAATTTGGAGACAACAGAAGCAGGGAAGGACCTGGGAGTGCTGTGGTGATCTCTGAGCTCTGGCAGCGGGAAAAGACGCTTTTCAGAGGAAGGACAATTGTGATGTTATGAATCTGAAGTGAATTTAGGATGCCACTGACTGATTTTTCTGCCCATCACAGATGAAATGTTTTGGAGATACTCAGCAAACCTCCTGCCTTCCCTGTGTCAGTAGATGGGGAGGGTTCAGGAGGAAGAGGAGCCCAGATCCAGCCACAGATCCAGTCTTCAACCATCAGAGGTGGGAATTTAAAATCAGTCCCACAACCAGTGGCTTGTTCAGTGCAGGGCCTTTGTCTTTTACCTGGTATTTCCATGGATGGTGAAACTCCTGCAGAATGTACCCAGCCACTTGAGCAATGCTGTGAATGGGAGGAAAAATTCCTCCCTTGCCACCAGCTCGTGCCCTCAAGCAGGAGCTTTCATTACCCCCATTTTCCCCTTGGGTTACAGGACTGCCAGTGTTATTTGCAATTGTAAAACTTTCCACCTCAGGTTTGGAACCCAAACCTTGTTGTTTGTCTCAGTCTCCTTCCTGCAGCTGCAAATTCCTGTGCTCTGGACACGGCTGCCTGTAGGACCCCCCCCCCCGTCAGGAAACACTGTGGAAATTGTGGGATTAATTTAGCTTTATTTGTTCTTTGGTTCTAGATTTTATATTCCTTTCCAATAAATAAGGCTGAGAACTCCCTTCCCCCCTTTTCCCTTCCAGCTGAGGGGTTTGCAAGGGTCTGGAGAGAAGCACATGGAATCTTTTTATTCCAAAGGAAAAATCCTATGGAAAGCAAGAGCAGCCAGGAGTATGCCCAGGAGTGGCTGCTGGGGTAGAAAAGGGAAGCACAAGCAGCTTGTTCAGCACATGGCATGTCCTGTGAGCCAGGATGGCAGCCAGTGTGGCAGGGAGGGGTGTGAGTGACTCTGTAGTTGGTATTTCTGTGGAGCAATCCCCCCAGAAGGGAAAGGATCAGGATGGGAAAAGGAAGAGATCAGGGTTTGCTGCCATCTCTGCCCTGAGTCTCTGCATTCGCAGGGCCTGGAGCTGCTGCAGGGCCCCAGCAGGGTCTGTGCTTGCTCTGCTGGCTGCTGCCTTTGGGGGAGCACCAGGGTGGGAAGGGGCTCTGCACTGGTAGAGGAGGGTCCTCAGTGGCCTGGGATGGGGACAAAGGCTGGGAATGCCAGCTGGAGAGGGGCAGGGCGCTGTGGCTGGGAGCCACTGCCACACCTGCCAGCCCTGCTGCTCCACACAGCTCCACATGCTCGCATGGGCTGCTTTAGTCGAGATTTTTCTTTTTTCCTGGTCCTGCTTTTGTCTTTTTTCTGCCCTGCTCCCCTCCTGGCAGTGAGGCACGGGCTGGGATTGATGCTTTGCTGGCAGGGAAAGCCCTGCTGGGTTCATTGGCTCTCCAAAAGCAAATCCTGGCAGGGCTGCAGAGGGCACAGGATGGTGTGAGCAGTGATGGATCCAGCAGTGATGGATCCAGCAGTGCTGGGCTGCCCTCATCCTGCAGCCAGGGACCTCTGGGACACCCCAGGACAGGCAGGTGACCCCCAGAGCCCAGCTGAAGGCCGAGGATGTTTCTCCCTGCTTGGCTCTCCCCCCATCCCAGCCTTTGCCATGGCAGGGGGGTTCCTGAAGCAAACCAGACCAAACCCGGCCCTGGTTGTCCCCTGAAAACTCGGGTTCAGTGTCAGGATGTGCTCTGGGAGCAGAGGAACCAGAGCTGGTGCCGGGGGTGTGCAAGAGGCTCAGGCTCTGCCCTTCAGTGCCACGAACACAAACAGAAATCCCCAGTGTGATGTTTTTACTTTCATCAGGGCTCTCCAGATGTGGAGGGCCCCTCTCAGATGCTGAGCGGTGATAACTCAGAACATGTAAATAAATCCATCTCTGCAGAGATGCCAGCTCCGATTGGGGCTGGAAACTGCAGCATTTGGAGCTCTCATTTCCATGATCAGATGGGGAAGGGAGGCAGGCTGGTAACAAAGGGTGCAGCTGCCTGCCCCACAAACTGACTCCGAGATCAACAGATTCCCTCTGCCCCGAGGTGCTGCGGTCTTTAATCTGCAGCTCCATGGAGATGCTCCACGCCATTAGCACCTCTGCTCATTACTCCCTCTCGCTCCATTCTTACCCAAAGCCCTCCAGACAAAAGGGGAGACGTTTAAAGCTCCGTTTTCTGTGGCAGTTTTACCCCGCCTCTCCTTTCTCCCTGGCTCTGAGAATCTCCCAGATTTGTTTGTGGTTTTCATTTTTCACAGGAAGTTCAGACTTTCCTTTCCCATATTAGGAACGTCTGTAATTCTGTCTCCTACACATCCATTTTGCCATCCTTCAAAAACTTTTCCTCCACACCTTTCTGCATCCCAGCCCCAGCTGGTTATGATCTTGTTCCCCCACTGGGTGGCTGCTCATGTGTTTATTTGCAAAATTGGATGGAGGTCTTTTAAGAGGAAGATATTTTCATTTAATTTCCAGCTGTTCTTGCTCCAAAGAGAGGCAGAAGCTTTGCAGAAGGAAGATCTGAGGATTTTTTTCCCCCAGTCCCAGCCAGAATCTGAAAACAGGAGTTGTTATCTTGGCTCTGCTGCTCTCTTACCTGTGACTCCGTTTTCCCAGTAATCAATAGAATCAATAATTGATAAATATCCCAAGGATGCTGCAATCTTTGATTAGGCAGAGCATTTCCAATCTGCCGCTCTGAGGCAGAGCTTTTATTGTCCAGAGAAAAAATATTCTGGAGGAAGCCCTGGCTCTTCCCAAGAAAGGAGGAATAAAGGGATGGGGATCAATTCCTTGAACCACAGACTCCAGGGGATTTGCCTGGCTGCTGCAGGTGGTGTCTGGGAAAAGGAAGGTTCTTGTCAGTTGGCTTGAACTGGTTTTATAGAGAAGAATGGAAAATTTAGAGAGCTCCTCATGCAAGAGAGGTTGAAAACTCCTGATGGCTGGAAATGGGTCAGCATTGGGGTGGAAGAAGTCAACAAAGACTTGCTGCAACTTTCATGTCAGGTCCTTTGTGACTGTACCCCTGTGGGGTGTTCAGGGATGGGTCAGCTCCCGAGAATAATCCTGGAACTGGTGAATTTTAAGGAGCCCTGATTTTAATTCATATAGTTTAGTTTCTGTGGTTTACATCAAAAGACACCAAAATGCTGGGAAAACCTCTGGAGCAGCCACACCTCAGTTTTGAGCAGGGCAGTTCATTCACACTCCTCCCGAGCTCTTCCTTTTAAGCTGTAGTAATTGTTTTAATAAACAAAACAGTTTTCTTTCCAGAGCATTCTGCCCTTTTAGCTGCCAACCCCTTGCTGTGTCTCCCTATGCTATGATTCCTTTTGTTTTTCCTTCCTCTGACTCAGTTTTTAGATTTTTAGTTAGTTTGAGATGGTTTTTTTGGGAGTCCAGTCCTGTCTCAGAGACATTCACTGCTCTCAGCTCTCCAAATCCTCCAGCTGGACACCCAAACAGGGCAGGGAGCTCAAAAAATGGGGAATTGCTGCCTCCTTATCCACTCCACATGCACAAATGGACATTTCTATGTGCAGGGCAGCTTCTTGGATATGTAACTGTTAGGCGTATATTTAATTTCTCTTTCGGATACTCCAGCAGTTCCTTCTGCCACTTTCACTTGCTGCAAATTAGGGTCAGTGTAATTGAACTGCATCTTCAGTGAAAACTGCTGTGAACAAGGAGAGAATTGGGTTTATTGCCTGTGTGCTGTGCTGGGCTATGCTGACTTTGCTGCATATTTGGGATTTTTGCTGTTCCCAGTGTAGGAAATACCTGCCCAAAGCCACCCCCAGTGGGGCAGCAGGAAGGTGCCACCACCAGAACCCCGCGTGGTGCTGACGAGTGAATTCCAGATGGAGCTTGGAGAAGTGATGATTAATTTCCAGCAGTCCCAGAGAGGAAATTATCCTCGTTAAATCAATCCAGGCGAATTTCAGCCCTTGCATAAAAGGCAGCCTAATTGCCGTGGTGAATGGAGGATGAAGTGCAGGACAGTGACAGGAAGTTCACACACGCCTGGCGCTGTCATTAGCGATTGCACAAGAGCCTGAAATGTTTACTCACCCGGCCAATAACATGTTTGTGCTCCCTCTTTATTTGGCTTTTTTTGACCTTTAATTGCAGCGGGGAGGGGGAACCTCCAGCCTCGGTGCCGGGTCTGTCCCGGCTCCTGTCGGGCGTTCAGCCCCGGCTCCCCGCAGCAAGGAGCCGGCTCTGTCTCTGGGGAACACCGAGTGGGGTTTGTTGTTCTTTCCCGTTCTGTGTCACCGGTCCCGGCTGGAGATGCCTTCGCTCCCAAGCGCAGCTTTCCCGAGCCGAGCCTTTCCCAGTGAGCCGTTCAATCCTGGGGCTGTGCTGGTGATGCACCAGGATCGCGTTCGGCGGAGCTCGGCTCACAGCGAGCTGCGGAGCAGAAAACAGCCGAGCAATGAGGCCCAGAGTGCTGCGAGGCTCCGTGACTCAGCTGCACTTGGGGCACGGGGGGGAACACGGGGCTGGCCGCTGTCCCTCCCCGCTGGGGACAGCAGCGCCGCTCCCTCGGGGTCTCTGCTGGGCGCTCATTTTCCATCCCCCTCTGTCCCGGGATTTGTCGGTGCCAGGCTGGTGCAGAGGGTTGTGTGTGGTCCCTGTCCCTTTATGGGACTTGGGTAAACAGCCGTGGCTTTGTTATGTTCTGAATAGGAAAGCTAGCCCCAAATTAGAGCTAATGTGAGGTCATTTAACCCTACGGGAGGTCTTTTGAGAAATCATAATAGAGCCAAGCAGGAGTCACTCACAGACCCTGCAAGATTGACAGAGTGCACCATTATCATGCTGAGACGAGGTCAAAAATGTAAATACTCGAGAAAAACTTTTCCTCCTGCTGGGCTGATTATTCCCAAAACAGGTGCTGCTCCCAAATCCCCGTGCAAAGGCCACAGGCTCCCCGTGTTATTCCTGCAGGAGAATTACGAGGGAATTGGAGCTGGGCTGAGACCTCTCCAAGCAGAGATTCCTTGACACGATGGAAGCCAGGGCAGCTCTTCCTCCTCTCCTTGTCCAGCCCTGGAAACAAGAGCTGTAATTGCCACGAAGAAGAACGGTGTGGGGCTGGGCTGGGAGCTCTGCCAGGGGCTGCAGACGCTGCTGTGCCCTTCCCCAGCCTGCCTGGCTCCTGGGGAGGGGAGCAGAGCTGCTCCTGGGGTCTGATGTGGGTTCTGTGCAGGGGGGGATTTGATTCCCAGCAGAATCCACCCTGGGTGAAAGCTGTGGTGATTTTTGGGACAAAAATCACCTTTAGGGAGGAATTGTGAGGGTGGGGAGGCCCTGGTTGTGGCTGCCCCTGGATCCCTGGCAGTGCCCAAGGCCAGGTTGGACACTGGGGCTTGGAGCCACCTGGGACAGTGGGAGGTGTTCCTGCCCTGAGAGTGCTGGGAAGAGAACACATGAAGGAATGGAGCACTCCATGGGGTCAGAGGAGATGGAGATCAATCAACCCAGACCCCTGGAGCCCTCATCTGTGCACCAGCAAGGGAAGAACAAAGCCTTACCCAGCTGGCTCCTTCCAATATCAAACCCATTTAAAGCTTCTTTATCATTTAGATCCATACTTTGAACCCAAAAGTCAAGAGGGAAACCTTGTCCCCTCTTTCCAGGTGAAAACCTGGCTGTGCTTCCCTGAGTGCCAGGGAGCTCCCTCATTCCAGCCTTCCCAGGAGCATTCTGCAGGTCGCTGTTGAGAAATCCTTTCCTGCCAAGCAGGACCGGAAGCTCCGGATCCCTTCCCATCTGCAAAGGCAATCAGACAAAATGCCAAGCCCAGGGGGCAAAATTTCAGTCTTGGTGCCAGTCTTGCTTATTACATATCTGGGTTCTGCAGCCTGCTAGACTTTCATCATATAATTTATTTGCTTCTCAACATCCCTGCAGTTATTAAAAGCGCCGTGCTCGGCACTGCCACCCAGGCTTTCCCTAATTGGTACATCTGCCTCTCGGGCCACTCTGGGGTTGTTTTACAGCCTCCCCTGGGGCCAGAATCCCATCTGGGTTCCTGGTAGCCAGGGGGGCTGCCCGGGGTCCCTGGGACTGGGAGATCACAGGGACAAGGATCAGATAGGGCAGGGATGGGCTCTGGAGCAATGTCAGCCAGGTGTCACACTGGGGTCAAGGGGAGAGCTCTGAGTACCCTCAGCTGCCACTGCCAGGGGCACTTTGTCCTTGTGTGGGAGGAAAGGACAATCCCCACTCCAGAATCCCCCTGCGCTGCCCTGTCTGGCCTGGTCTCCACTGAAGGTTCGAGGCTGGGCTCCCCAAAGAGCCTCTCAGGGATGGGATTCAGGAGCTGGGAGCAAGGAAAGCTCCTCAGGTCGTGGTGCTCCTGGGCAAGGTTATGCCATCAATCCCATCCCTGGAATGCAAAGGCAGTGCAGACCTAAGGCAGGGAATGTCCCATTCCTGCCCCCTGAGCACCTTCAGGTGCAGGGACCCAACTGGAGACACAGGCAGGCCAGGTGGGAGCCTCAGGTCTCATTTCTCTCACCTTTTATTCAAGAATGGATAAAAACCATTGAAATTCTTACAGGAAGGCTTTCAGCAACCATCTGGCATCCTCATCTGAGCCCAGTCTTCAGCTCTGCCCCTCCACTGAGCTCTGAAGGGGGTTGTGCTGTCCTAGCTCTGACTCAGATTAGATTGTTCTAATTTATCCTAAAATTATTTCATTCTGTGCTGAAAATCAGAGCAGCTTTCACTGGCAGTGATTAATCCTAAAGCTGCTGTAGGAGCTCACAGGAAAAGGTCTGTCTGTCAAAGCCATAAATCCTCCAGGTTCAGGAGAAATCTGAGCTTCCTTTTGTGCCTTTTTAGGACTCAGCTGTGCTTGGGTTTTGGCCAGGAGCACCAGTTCCTGCTGCAGCAGAGACACAGTTTGTGCTGGTGCAGCCTAATTTGTTTGATCTAGCTTCAAACTGGGCTGAAAATGCATTGCTAAAAGTCACATCTCCCCCAGTGGTTTGCGTGGGTGAGGAGACACTCAGGGTAGGCAAATTCTCCTGAGACTCACATGAAATGACTCCCAGTAGGGTCAGGGATGTGAATCCATGAGAGCCCCGGGGGTGGCTCCTGTCCTGGGGCTCCCTGTGGGACTGCCCAAACAGGCCTGGCACCAGAGCAGGCTCAGAGGTGCTGGGAGGCAGAGCCCAGGCTCAGGGACACGGAGCAGGAGGAGTGTGGGGCTGCTGACCCCCACTGCAGGGCCCTGCACCCAGCCCATGGCACAGGGCAGCTCTGACTCTGCTCCCTGGGACAGGGACAGCGCCTTGGCAAGGGCTGGAGCTGGGCCAGGGGAGGCTGAGGGTGGATTTGAGGGATTTTAGCACAGCCCCGAGGCTGTCACAGCTCCAGGAGTGTTTGGGCAGCGCTCCAGGGATGCCCAGGGTGGGACTCTGATCCCTCATCCCTTCCATCTTGGGATATTCCATCATTTTATCCTCCCTGAACATCACTGGTGCAGATAAATTAGGTTTTCCATTCTCAGTGGTCCCACTTGGCCGTCAGTGGGATTTTTGCAGGGCCATAAAACTGTGGGGAAAACACAACAGTGTCAGCTCAGGAGGGAGGCAGTTCTCAGTTCTCAGATCAGAGTCAAAGAGAGTTGATTGATTTATTTAACAAAGCCCAGGCAACAGTTGGTTTTGTAAGAGGCATGTGCTCCTTGCAGGAGACATTTTCTCAGAGGAAGGAAAATCCCCAGGCCCCGAGGGCCAGCAGCTCCCATGTGCTCCCTGCCACCCAGGACATTCTTGGTGCATCTCTGGAAATGTTGCAAAATACCTGTTATTTTTCCACTCCATGGGATAACTGGTACCTTGCAGTGAACTTTCTCTTAATCCCACAACAACAGCATGCCCTGAGAAGCAAATTCCAGCCCTGCAGAGGCTGGAAAAACTAAATTTACCTTCTGGATTTGCTGTGCAGGAAGGCTCCTGGGTTGTACATTTGACCTACATGCTGGGCAAGCCAAAAACAACCCAATAAGTTCCTGTAAGCTTGGGTCAGATTTGTTCTCTGAGCAGGTGATGCACTGATAGGATTTGGATTTGGGTTTGGGTTTCATCTCAAATGGGAAGGTTTTTCACTGTGGATGTTGGTTCTGGCCTGGCCAGGGGGGTGAAGCAGCAGGAGCAGGTGGAGTGAGCAGGGTTGAGTGGGTCTGTATTTGGGGTCAAATGGGACAGACAGGTGCCAGCGAGGAAGCTGAGCTTGCCCACCAGCACAGGGTGGAGCAGATGGGTGTCTGGGGCTCCTTCCCTCCTCCAGGCCCTGGGCAGGAGGTTTGGGAGGGAGGATGTTTGGGGCAGAAGTGCTGAGCAGGGCACAGCCCAGGGTCCCTGCAGCCTTTGGGGGACAGGTGCCAGCAGGAGATGGGCTCAGGTGTGGCATTGCCTGGGTCACACCTCCTGCAGCTCAGTGGGGATGGAGGGGGCTGGAAGGACTCCAGAGTCACTCCCTGGTAAATCTTTCCAGCCAGAGCCACTGGCTCCTCATGCTGTCCTGCAGAGGGGACTCCCTGCAGCAGCTCCTTGAACCAGGAGACAAAACCCAAAAGTTTCCCCATTCTTCAGCCCAGAACTGTGAATTTTTACTGTTAATTTTTACAGGAGGCTTCAGCCTTGCTGCAATACCCACCTTCTGTCCCTGCAGGATTTTGGGGGGCTGGTGGCTGCAGTTGGCAGGACAAAGCTGGAGCCCCTGGGGGAAGGAGCAGGACCAACACTGGGATGTTCCCAAGAGAGAAATCCAGTCTCTCTGAGCCTGGAGAGAGCTGAGAACTCCAAGGACCTGGAGCTTGTCCCACGTGGGCCTGTCCAGGAGCTGGGGCTGTGTTCCCTGAGGGTCCCAGGGCAGCTCTGACTCAGCCAGGGCCTTTGGCCTTTGCAGATTTCTCCCTGGGAAGGAGATTCAGTTCCCAGAGGTGCTGTCCCCAGCCTCTGCCTTTGCCTTTTCATTTGAATGCTTCAAGAGCAGGGGGTGTCTCCAAACCAGGCCTGGCATCCAAGCATGGAATCCCAATTCCAGAGACAATTTCAGAGTCAAATCAAGATTGTGGAGCCGACTTCTTCCTCTTGTCTGTAAGTAATCAGGTCCCACAGCTGTTTTCTCAAGCTGTTGTGGGAAAGTCAGCTCCTGCAAAGTGCTGAGGCAGAGAAAGGCAGGATGAGTTCTGCTGTGTGCCCATTCTGGCCACCCCAAAACATCCCCTGGTCCAGTATCCCATGAGTGATTCAGATGAGTAATGACAGGTGTAGAGCTGAAGTGAGAAATAATTAAAATTTGCAGTGCTTTGATGAGTCCAGTACTGACCAGCACAGCACTAATGTGTCCTGAGCCCTGGTTCTGCCTGGAAACCACAAGCCAGGTCCTTGCTAGGTGGAGGATTGGCTTTAAAATTGCTTCACTTTGTGGGGTGTGTGAGGGAGTTATTTTCCTTTCTGTCTCTTCATTCCTGAGCCTGTAGAAATTGGGGTTTGGAGTGTTTTGCAATGATCCTGAAGGACAGAGATTTTTGTGTAAAGAACACTTTCACATGATGGGATGATTACAGGAAGCCAGGCTTGAAGAGGCAACTAAATAAACTAATAACAGCAAGTATCAGCAGATTTGAGATGAAACCAGGGAGGCTGGCAGGGCTGAGATGTTATTAGTTCCAGATGTTGCTCCCAGATAAATATCTCTGGCCTGAGCTTTTCTAATTACTGACAGAAACTGAGCTGTCACGTAAAGATGCCTCTCAAGGCTCCCTGAGCACATTCATTAAGTCCAGGGTGGACTGATATCCATTCATATTTCCTTTTTGTCATTTGTACTCAGGAATTTGCTGAATGAAATTCCATTTCTGTGCTGTGCTCAGACTTTGGGTGAAGGAGCAGAGACAGGAGCCTGAACCCAAGCCCAGCTGTGCTGCTGGGATCTGCCACACTCCTGATAAGGGAAATTTATTCTGAGCAGCCCAGGACACCTCTGCCAGGGCCATTTCCATATCTCTGCTCAGCCAGGGCTGATTAAGGAGGAGTCAACTGAGGTACCCGAGACCGAGCTCATCTCTGCTGCAGTCACTGCCTGACATCAGATAATTCCTCAGGGGAGGCAGCTTTGATCAGGCTGCAGCACTGGGGGAAATGGTTGGGAGCAATCCCTGATGTTTTGCATCTGGTCCATTTTCAAAACTGTTTTCATGTTGGAAAGTTTCTCTCGGGGAGGAATGGCAGCACTGAGGAAGTGTGGGCCCAGCCCTGAGCCCTTCCTGGTGCTGCTGGCATCACTGCCAGCACCTCCTGGCACAGGCATCACTGGGGGGATCCAGCTCCTGGGTGTTTTCCAGGAGGAAATGTGTGTTTGGAGTTGCAGGTGGGAGGGGAGCCCTGTGAGCTGGGTATGTGCTCCCTGGGTTGGGTGCTGGGGTTAGAAAACAAAGTTTCCTTGGAGCCAGGCTGAAATTCCTGTTAGAAGGGACAGTTCTCTGTGAAACCTTCCCCTGGCTCCTTCCCTGTGCATATTTGGAGCTGAACATCACAGGAAGCCTGGGCTGGAATGGGGAACATCCTTGTGACATCCCCAGGCAGCTCCCTCTCCTGGCAGACCGAGCTGGGACGGGCTCTCCCCACCCTCCTGCTGCCTCTGGACTGACAGCTGTCAGGTCAGCTCCGGAGAGCACGGACAGAAAAGTGAAGCTTCTTCCAGCAGGAGAAGGTGGCTGGGCTGGGGGTCATGTTTGTTTGTTTAACTGGAGCTGCCTGCCCTGCAGCCCCTGAGCTGGGTCAGTTGTTTGCAACCCAAACTTGTTACTGAGTGAGAACTGGTAGAACTCGCTGAGGACAACAGGAATTTTCCTAAAGCCCCCTGGGCTACAACAGATAATAACAAACTGGCCTGACTCTATTAAAAAGACATTTAAGCATCGGGTCACGTTGTTTAGTGGTACTGGGATCCAGCAGCACCAGCTGGATTCCCAGGAATCCTGCAGAGAGGGGCTGGAAAACTGGTGGGAAAGGGACACTGAGGGGTTCATCCCTCTTGTTTTCTCCAGAAGGCCAAATCCTCCTTTCCCTTCCCTCATTATTCCTTGTGGAGCTCTGCTGTGCCTGAGCTGTGCAAACAGAGGGGAGGGCAGCACTGCCAGACTGAGCCTTGCAGCCCAAGGAAGTTTCTGTTCCTCTTTTTGTTCTGCCTTCTCTGGGAAAAGGCTCTGGGAGACACAGGGAGAGATGACCTGGTTTGGATATCAAAGGAGTGAATGACACAAGGTGTATTTTTTGCTGGAAAAGCTCCTGAAGCAGCCCCATCTCACTTTAACCTGCTCCAGGCTGCTTCCTCTTGTTGTGTATTAATTGCTGAAGTGTTTTAATAACCCTTGGTCAAAGACAACTGCAATTCCTGGCACATCACAGGACAGCTGGGAAGGATGTTTGACAGCTGTCAGTGGGAAAAGCTGTGTATCCTAAAGGGATTAGAGTCCTTGCTTTGAAGTTCCTTACAAGTTACACAGCAGAGAAGCCAGACTGGGAACAGGGAGTGTGGAACAGCTCAGGTGAGGTCACACCACAAATGGATGGCAGAGGGAGAAGCAGGAGCATTGGGGTGTCAGGGACACAGGGCCACGCTGCTCCTGGGCTGAGTTAAACACCCAGGGCTGGCCCTGCAGGCCTGGGGACCCCAGCTGATGCTGTCTCCATCCTGGAGCTGCTGCTGTGTCCCTCACAAAAAGCAGCTCATCCCAGGCTGCCCCTGGATGTTTAAGGAGGGTTTAACAAGCCAAACACAAGAGCAGCCCTGTTGCCTTAGAGAGGGTGTAGCTGTGAGCAAAATTTGGCCCTCTCTTTTAGACTTTGCAGTTTGTCTTGACTGCTGCATGCTTTATTTTTAGAGCATCATAAAAGGCTTTTGTTCCAGGGTATATTTAACAGGGGAGTGGAGGGGAAGTGGGAGGGTTTTGTTCACAGAGAATGTATCTCTTGGTCTCTTTCTTCTATCCCACCCCCTCACCAGATACTCTTAGAGGGTGGAGTATAAATGAAAAAAAAAAAAAAAAAAGAAAGAAAAGGAGAGAAAATAATAATTAGAAATCCTGAAATCATAGTCAAAGGGATTGTCTGGGCGTCCAGGCCTGGAGGCCTCCGAGGCGCCACAAAAGTCCCATTATCACAAAAAAGACACAAAAGGTGCCCAAAGGATGGAAGAGGCAGGACAGGGGTGGTCCTGTCTGGCAGGAGCAGTGCCCAGTGACACATCACAGCACTGGGGCTTTGCCAGCACAGGAGGGGCTGCAGGGTTTGTGCTTCTCCTGTGCCCTGTCCTGGGGGAGCCACAGCACCATCCCTGCTGCGCTGCAGAGGCTGAGCCTGGTGGCACAGGACACCTTCCACCGAGACAGAAGCTCTGCCAGACACATTTCTGTCTCTTTTCTTTGTCAGGGCTTTTCCCTGCAGAGGTCAGAGCCCTGTCCTTCCCCTGCCTGCTCTGGCTCTGGCAGCGTTTTCTCCTCCTTCACTTTTGTTGTTGGAGTCTGTAAAGGTTGGAAGAAACTCGGAAATCCCCCGAGGGGATGTTGCAGCTCTGCAATAACCAGAGCCGGTGAAATCCTCTCTGCCTGGATGGGGTAAAGGACAAGGACTCAGAGCTGCCACTGTGGGCACCATGAACTCAGCAGGGCTTCATTAATTGGAGATAAAATCAGAGTATTGATCAACTGCTGCCACAACTGCCACAGATTAGTGCTGTCCTTGGCTTAACAGGACACGGCCCTGCCCGTGGCAGGAGGTTGGGACTGGATGATCCCTTCAACCCAGCCCGCTCCAGGATTCTCCACGGGTTCTTTCAGCTTTGGGGTGTTGCTGTCCCCTGCTCCTGGTGCTCTCCAGCAATCCCCAGTGGAGTCTGCACTGCTCCAGCCCCTTGGTTCTCGTTCCCAGAGCAGCCTTTGCCCAGCCCCTGGATCCTGGTGGGCAGGAGCCCAGCACGTCCTGGCTTTAGCAGCAGGTCCCCCGGGGTCTCTGCTCATCCTGAGCCAGCAGCCAGGGAGCTGTTGGAGGCTGTTGTACCCAAATTCAAGAGCTCTGTGCTCACAGGTGCCTGTGTGGACACGACTCCTGCCCGCCCTGCTGGGCTGGGAGCCCCTGTGTCCCCAGGGAGAGCCACGCTCAGTGCTGGGTGACACCTCAGCTGGGACATCTCCAGAGCTGGGACATCTCCAGAGCCGTGCGGGGCAGGAGCTGAGCGGGGCAGGCAGGAGTGAGACACGATGGGGGGGTGAGAACGAGGGGTGGAAGCTTTTCTTTTTCCCTTTGTTTTAAGGCTTGTATCAACTTGCCTGGCAAAATCCTCTCCTGCCTTCCAAATCCAGTCACCGTGAGTCACGGCTGAGCCCATCCTCTGCTCCTCATTGCAACACGGATGACAGAAACCATCCGGCAAGAGGGCTTGAATCCCTGATGAGTTTTGTTCTATTGCACAAACCTTTCCCCGTGTGCAGGGGAGTTGCTGCAGAGGTGTTGCCCGGGTGATATTCCTGCAGCCCCTTCCCAAACCTCCTGCTGGAATAAGGCTCCCAGAGAAAGGTTATCCCACTATCCCACAGGTTAGCCTTGCTCCTGGCAGACCCAGAGCAGTGCAAGGGCTGCCTGAGCCAGGATATTTAGGGAATCACTCGGTACCTAAAGTTAGGGGGGGTTAAGGTTCATTTTTTAAGAGGGAGGAAAAAAACCTCCTGGTGGTTCTGGAGTGAGTGGCTGAGAGGAGCTGAGGAGAGGCAGGAGAGGGTTTTCCTGTCAGTACAACTACCACGGAGGAAAGAGAGGAAACTTTCTCCTTCCCTAATTCATTCCTTTACAAATGCACGTATTTAGAGTGTATTTATATATAAAGAAACAGCAAAGGACGAACCAGCCCCCAGCTCCACAGAAATGACAGCTCCTTGGCACGGCAGGCATGGAACCCATCCACCAAACTGAAACTCATTATCCCCGCCATGAATCCCTGATTCCGCCCCTTTATCCTCTCCCCCGGGGGCTTTTCCCTGGCGGGCCGGCAGGGACAGGGTTACGCTGCACCTGTCTGGGTGTACCTGTCCCAGGGCACCTGTCCCGGCAGCCAATCCCGGCGCGGCCGCCCCACCTGTGCGAGCGCTGCCATAAATCAAACACCTGGCAGGCAATGTCTGTGTGAGCAGCCCGAGCAGAGCCAGCGCTGCCTGAGCACGCACCGCGGCGATGTCCAATGAGCTGGAGTAAGTGCGAGCCTTTATCCCTTCTCCCCTTCCTCAGTGCCACTCAGCTGGAGTAAGTGCGAGCCTTTATCCCCTCTCCCCTTCCCCAGTGCCACTCAGCTGGAGTAAGTGCGAGCCTTTATCCCTTCTCCCTCTCCTCAGTGCCCCTGAGCCGCAGTGAGTGTGAGCTTCTCCTCCCTTCTCCCCTTCTCTCGCTGCCTGAGCTGCTCCTCTGCCCAGCTGTGGGAAGGGCAGGGAAGAACGGGATGGGAACATTTTCCTGATTTTCTGTCACTGCCTGAGCGGGTGCTGCTCTGGGGAGGAATCACTCCTTAGGGATCAATCACTCCTTTTCATTCGGGACTTGTTAAAAACCACGGCTCTGGTTACTTTTTTATCCCCAGCTAAAACTGACACATGGGGTTTATGTCTAAAGAGAATCTGCTCTGCCTCTGTCCAACAAAATCTGACAGCAGCTAGAGGAATCTGGTTTAACTTTATATCTATTTATTTGAGAAAATACCTTCCAAAGTGTTTACTAGTCTCTAGTTTCTAGGGGTGGGGATTGTTGTGTGTCTTTTTTGTTGTTTTTGTTGAGGGTTTTATGATTTTTTCCCTTTTTTTTTGTTTTGTTTGTTTGTTTGGGTAAAGGTATTTTTTTCTTTCTTTGGGTTTTTTGTTTGTTTTGAGGTTTGGGTTTTGGGTGGTTTTTTTGTTGTTTGTTTGGGGTTTTTTTGTTAAGTAAATGGATTCACACTATGACCCTGTCGCATAATTTCATTTTTTTAAATAAGAAAAAGCTTTTAACACCTATCAATCCTGTATAACTCTTGTTTCTAATTTTGGCACCTCTGAAATATTTTGGAGTTTTGGATGCTGATGGTATCAGCACAGCACCTCGTGCCTTGCACCTCTGAAATAAAGGCACCAAGTGTCAGCTTGGCGTGCCAGGCTGTGGGGAAGGCTGCAGAGCAGGGAGTAAAGTGCTGAATGCTGCTGTCAGGCAGTGCCAAACGTCCCCCCAGTCCAGAACCCTGCCTGAAGGATTTGTGTGTGAAATATTTAGCAAGAAATAGAAATTCCATCTATCTGTGTAGAGGTCTGGTGCTTCCAAGGTGTTTTTTGGGAGAAACCCGCACGCCCGTGTGTGTTTACACGCCTGCCAGAGCTGCTGTGTCAGCCCATCTCCTCCTAATTAAGAACCCTGAAAAGGCACGGCAGTAATTATTATTTTATGTAAATCGTGGGATCAATATGCTGGGTTTGATTGAGAATCTGCCACTGCAGTTTTCGCTGTCTGAAGTTGTTGGGTCATTTCTAACCGGTGCTTTTTAGGCTGGAGAGGGAGGACGCGTTGGGCTCTGGGGAGGCGCGGGCCGATTGATGGATTTATCGCTAATTAGGGCCGGGAATTACACGGCTGCTGCCTCTGCCCCGGCCAGGCTGTTAACCCTGAGCCTGCGGGGCAGGGCAGAGCCCCGGGGCTGCCTCCGGGCTCCGGGCGAGCCTTTCCCGCAAATGCATCCTTTGGGAGGATCTGAGCTCTCTGAAAATCCCGCTTGATTTCAGCGGGGGTGAATCCCTGCGAGGAGCGGGGCAGCCCCGAGCCGAGCCTGGCCAGGGCCTGGGGACATCTCGGGCCAACCCCGGCCCGGAGCTGCTCGCCCAAAGCTGCGCTGGGGATCCCTTGGCGCTGGGGATCCCTTGGCGCTGGGAATTCCCAGGAGTGGGAATGCCGCGGGAGCAGAGGAGCAGGGAAGGGCTCGGCCCGGGTTTGCTCGGAGGGGAGAAGGTGTCAGCGGGGCAGGAAGCCGGGAAGAGGCTGCTGAAGCCCCCAGCGAGCCGGCGGCTCCAAGGAGCTGCGAATTTGGGAGAATGGCCAGGGAGGAGCTGGGCAGGCACCGGAGCAGCCTCGGAGCGGGGTCCGTGCCCCGCACGCTGCTCTGCGCCCCGGAGTGAGCCGGGCACAGCTGCCCAGATGTGGCTGATGTGCAGGAACTGAGCTATCTCCACTGCCTCGCTCAAAATGCCGGGGAGAAGAACCCCACCTCCCCCTTTGGGACTTAAAATTCCTAGAGAGGACTGGGAAGGGACCAGCGTGGCATGGGAGGGGGAGATGTTTTGCCTATTATAAAATATTCTAACTGCTGATTTCCATAGTCTTCTAAACTGAACCCATGTCTAACTCTGCCTGCGTGGGCTGGAAGGAGTTAACCAGGAGTTACTCCCAGTTGTGGTTTTGTGGTCGAAACCATGATCGCCAGAAGCAAATTTTTGTCATGCATAAGGTGTGTTATTAAAACTTGAGTTATGCTCCTGGTGAATGAAAAGTTAAAGCCCTTTTATAAAATCCTGGCAGCAAAGCACACAAGGGATAACCGTGCTGGAGCAAGGGAGGCTGGCTTGGATTTTTTTTTTAAAGTTATGTAAAGAGAAAAAGAGATTTGTAAATTAAAGAAACAACAATCAAATAACTGCTATGCAATTCCCAACAAAGGAGTAAAAGCCCTCTGAATAAACTCCAGACTCAAAGCAGGGGTGAATCAACATTTGCACAGTATCTCTGCTTTGATGCTTTGGGTCACATTTTGGGCTGATTGGTCCATGGGAATGGTTCCAGGGAAATTTGCAGAATAAAGAGTTCCTGGAGGAGGATCTGCTCTGGCTTGGTTCTGGCTGGGGTTTGAGCTGTTGATCAGTGTAACATATTCATCCAAAAATGCACTTGTACCTGGATTGCACCTGCCAGCCCTTGGGATCAGCTGATTGGCAGGGACAGGGATCCTGGAATTGTGTGTGCTCGAGGAGGAAAAAGGCAACAGCTGGAAAATGGTGATGACAAAAATGATAAAAAATGAGTGGAACTCATTATTGAACATATGAATGGATGCCATTGCTCACAGCCAAGTTTCCAAGGCTCGGAGGGTAGGAAATATGGAAGAGATTGGGGTTAGATGGGATATGGAGAAGGAATTCCTCCCTGGCACGGGTGCCCAGAGCAGCTGGGGCTGCCCCTGGATCCCTGGCAGTGCCCAGGGCTGGGCTGGACAGGGCTGGGAGCAGCCTGGGACAGTGGGAGGTGTCCCAGCTCTGGATGGTCCTTCCAACCCGAACCACTCCAGGGTTCTGATGGTTCATTTCTGGTCCCTTTAGGTGTCAGTGCTGTTCTGACTGTGGGGTGGGGCTGGTCCAGACCCCATCCCTGTGCCCAGCCTGCTCACAGCTCGAGTGCTGAGAGCCCCAGGGCAGCTGGCACTGCCCCTGCTCTGCCCACCTCTTGTTGCTGCCATGCCCTGCCCTGGCACTCTGAGCTCTGCAGAAAGGCCTGGTTTTATGGGCTGAATCAGTTTGTGTGGCAGAGCCATTGTCTGAGGCTCCTTGTGCTGGGGTTGGTGTTTGTGCTCAGCAGCCAAGGAGGAGCTGCTGTTGCTGTGCCCACAGGACTGCCCCAGAGCATGGGACAGGGAGGCTGGAGCTGGGATTGTTCAGGAGAAAGGTCCCTCCAGCATGGGAAGGGATGGAGGGAGCCCAGCCTGGCTGTGCCTCTGCAGGCCCTGGGGCAGCTGGGGGAGCAGAGCTGCTGGCAGAGTGTGGGGCAGGGGCAGGGCAGGGAGCAGCTGCTCCATGTGAGGCTCCTGTCAAGTGTCCTGCCCTGGCACAGCTTCCTGGAGCCTCTTGGGCAACAGGATCCACCTCTGCCACCTTGAGCAGGGCACCAGCCCCGTGCCAGGCGTGAGCTCTGGCTGCAGCCAGGCAGGGGCAGGGATCAGCACATCCCTGCAGTGGGGGGACCCCACTGTGCTGAGACTGAGCCCAGACCTGTGAGGCTGAAAGCTCCAATCTCTGCTCTCCTTGTCTCACTGCTTCCTTGGAAATGTGTGACATCCCCAGGGTGGCCCTGCAGCAGCCTCTGGCAGGATGTGCTGGGGGAAGCAGAGACTCCTGAGTAAAGCTGGGCTTTGTTCTAAGCACAGACAACCCATAATAGCTGATTATTGGCTTAAAAATCCACATTATCTGAAGAGCAGTAAAAAACCCCAAATTTTGTTGCAGAAGTTTGTGTTTTATGGCTACCCTTGGTGGGCTTTAAATCCACGTCTTGTAAAACCATGATTTTTTAAATTTTCATTTTATTTAAAAGTCGTGGCTGTTGCAGTTAGAGAATGTTCAGCATTTACCTGTGAAATCTTCCTTTTGCTGGGTGAAGCACTGGGAGCCTCAGTGCAAAGTGTGATGAGTTGGGACAGTGAGGGTTTGTGTCCAGGAATAACTGTACAGAAAGTGTCTCTGCCTGTCCACAGTGAAAACAGGAATGAGAGGGAAGTTTACTGCAGTATTTCAGAAGTGGGAGCAGATGCTCAGGGCCTGGTTTTGTGTCTGCTGTTGGAGTCAGGTATCCCTGAAACTCAGGACACCCCAAAACAGAACCATCTGACATCAGAAATTGCTTCTGGAAAAAATCAGCCCTAATTCCTGAGCTGCAGGGGGATTCTGTGCTGGGATTTGTTTGTTGGCCAGGGGAGGCACTAGAGCAGGACTGGTTTGTGAAGGGGATGGGGGGTGGATCCCTCCAGGGGGGTGTTCTGGGGTAAAGCACAGCCCCAGCTGGTGTCCCCCAGATGTCACAGCCTGGATTGTCCCAGGCTGCAGAGGCAGAACAGCCCAGGGCTGCTGAGATTCCCAGCAGAGCTTCAGGGCTGGTTCTGCTCTCTCTTCTTTGCTGAACAGCCCAGGATGAGGCATTCCAGTGCCAATCCTGTCCCCAGGTCCTTCTGCTGGATGATAAAGAGCTGCAGAAGCAGGAGCTAGGCTGGGTGGAGAAGGACAAATGTGGAGCTGGTTTGAGGTTTCTTGGTAGGTGCCCAGGAGGGCCAGGGGAGGGGGATCCCTGCACATTCCCAGGCTGCAGCTGCTCCAGGAGGTTTGTCTGGCTCAGCCACAGGCCAGCCTGCAGAGCCTCCCTGGATCTGCTGGGGGGGGTCCTGGACCCCCCTGTGCCCCCCAGGATCCAGGGAAGGAGAAGCTCCTGCACTGCTGGGAATGCTCAGGTGGCTGAGCTGAGTTAACCCTGGGCTGAGGCTGCTGCTGAAATGGCCCTGCACAAAGCCAGGGACAGAGCCCACATTGTTCTCCAGCTGCCAGAGAAAATATCCCAGGAAATGTCCCATGGGCAGTGCAGGTCAGGGGCCAGGAGATAGAGCCTGGGCTGTGGGCTGACAGCGTGTTGTGCTTGGCAGCCCAGCAGTGTTTTCCATCCTTAGTCTGTGTTTGTTGTGTTTCTTTCTGTGGTTTTTTTTCCTGGTTCTGTCTCTGTTTGGATTTTTGCCTGGCTGTGTGAGTGGGCTGGTGACAATGCACTCACTGCTGGCTGTGCTGTCACCTTGTCTTCAGGTGTGCTTGTTTATTAAACCTGCAGAGGAATTACAAAATCCCAGCTTAGCTGAGAGGTTTGGCTGCAGCACTGAGGGCGCTTGGTGGGATTCTGCCCTTCCTGACGGGGTTTGCAGGCTGCAATCCCTGCCCAGGGAGAGCTGCTGGCCCTGCCCTGTCCAGGGCACTGCAGATCCTCCCCTGAACTCCTGACAAGCACCTGGGGAGCAGCAGGTTTATTTCAGGAGGGAGGAGAGGGCAATGCCCAGGCCCAGAGCTGATGGAACCCCCACAGGAGCTGCCCAGGGCACCCCTGAGCTCCTCAGGGCTGGGGGCTCTGTCCTGTGCCTCTGGTTGCTGCTCTCACCAGGGGCTCAGTGTGATGCTGCCCTGCAGGGTCTGGCAGGGCCAGGATTTAGGCTGGGGTTGATCAGGTGCAGGAGAGAACAAAGGCAGCAGCACCGAGCTCCAAGGCCGGCAAAGCCTCCCACAGCCACCAGCAGAGGCAGGAGGAGCTCAAGGGCTCTTTCCTGCTTGGCTGGTGTCCCCACCTGGAGCCTTTGGGCATGTTCTCCTGTTCCAGCACAGCCCTGAGTGTTTATCCATCACCAGGAGAAATTGGGGAAACAGAGGTGGGCTGGGCTGGAGCAGGAGAGGGGCTGGGATCACTTTGTGTCACGCTCCCAACTGTTTGGAAACAAACAGAGTGCTCCCTGCCCCAGATGCTGCTCTGCCCATGGCCCCAGGCCCCAGGCTGCACAGAGGGCACGGGGGCTGCTGCTCCCAGGTTTGTGTTTCCCTGGCCTGGAAAGGAGCTCTGGCTTTGCCAGACAGAGAGGGAGCCTGGCCACGTGCAGGGCAGTGCAGGCAGCCAGGAAAGTAAAGTTCAGCTGTGTTTGGATCTGGATTTGGGTGACTTTCCTGGTGTCTTTGGATCTGGATTTGGTCTCTTCACTGCAGCTGTGCCTCACAGAGGTTGCTGGTGGGATCTGTGTGTCCTGTAGGTCCTGATGTCAGAAATGGGCCTTGGACTTGTCACCACACCTGCTTATCTCCTCAGATCACCTCTCTCCTCAGGTACTGGGGAGCTGTGGTGACCTTTGGGAGCAGGGTCAGAGCAGGGCTGACCTCAGGATGAGGGAATGGGCTGGATTCCCTCAGTGCCCTGCAGGGTGGGTTCTGAGGGGCTCAGTCACACATCCCAGTGCCTGCCAGGGATCCCCTGGACTCTGGAGCAGGAGCAGGGTGGGATGAAGGTGCAATTCCTGTCACTCGTGCCTCTCCTCAGCTGGGTGAGCCCCAGCCTCGCTGGGACCAGGGCAGTCCCCAGGGCATGGAGCAGCTGCTCTGCCTCTCCAGGCTTCTGTGGGCTCTGAGCACCTCAGAACCTGCCTGCAGCTCCCAGCTGTGTGTCCTGCTGTCCTGCTGTCCCTCTGCTGCCCCCGTGCTGGGCTGGGCTGCCAGGAGCCCCAGGGGCGCTGGGTGCCCGCGCTGGGCTCTCTGCAGCTCAGGGCACTTTGCCTTTGCTCTCTGCCAGCCTGGGCAGGGCAGGGGGCCCTGGGGGCCTTCTCCAGGTTTCTCCCAGCAGAGGTGAGGGGCAGAAGGGAATTACCACCCAAGGAACGCTTTAGTTCAGGGAGGATCAATCTCCCAGGCAGTGCGGGTGTTTTTAAGCTCCCGAGTGCTTTGTTGCTGCATCCTCTCCGTGTGCTCATCTCTGCCCATCCCAGGGCCGGAGCCGAGCGCTGCCGCTCTCCCTGGGGAGGACGGGGGAGCTGCGATCCTGCCCGGGCAGGAGCGAGCAGAGCCTGAGTCACTGCCGGGCCCGCTGGGGACAGCCGGGCAGGGGGGAGGAGGAGGAGGGAGGAAGGCTGCGTGAGAAGCGCTAAAGACAACGAAACTGCCCGGGCTGAGCGCGGGGCCCGCTATGCCGGGGAGCGGGGCCAGCCCAGCCCCGCCGGGCGCGGAGCCCCGGGAGCCTCCGGAGCTCGGGGGTGCGGGGAAAGCGAAGGATTCCTGAAGGAAAAGGCGAGGAGGACAGCAGAAACAGCCCTCGGTGGCCTCATGGAAAAACTCAGCTGTAATTCCTGAACTGCTGAATAATTCCGTGCTGTAATTTGTTTTGTTAGGCAGGGAGAACTCGGGAGTCTGAGCCAGGAGCATCCCGAGCCAGCCCTGCACGGTTTCGTGTGCCTTTGTGCAGGTGGCAGTGCCTGGTGACAGAGCAACCGTGGGCAGTTTCAGGGGTGCCAGGTTCCTCCCAGGAGGAATTCTTGTTCTCTGAATGATTCGCTTAAAAATCTACACCAGGACTTATTATAAACACATGGAGAGTGGCTGAATGAAACAACATATTCCTTAGAAAAATGCCATTAAATTGTAGCAGTCATTGCTGTAACTCCTGAAGGTTTCCTTTGCCTTTCCATGAAAAAACATCAGCAGGTGATGTCATGGTTCAGCTCCAGTCAGCTCTTGGCAACTTTGGAGATTTAAAGAAGATTTTAAAACCTCTCTTCTAATGAAACCCAGTCTTACCCTTCCTGGAGTTTGAGGAAAAGGGAATTTTTGTCCATGGAGATATTATTTTATGGTCAGTGGTGTGAGCTGTGGTGGTGACAGCAGGTGCAGGTGACAGGAAGGTGTGACAGGAGCAGGGCCAGTGGCTCAGCCTCTGTGGCTGTGCTGGGATTCCTTCAAAGGTTGGACTCGATGATTTTTGGGGTCTTTTCCAACCTAAACAATTCCAGGATTCCATGATTCCAACCTTGCTGGGAATGCACAGAGGCACTGCTGGGCTGGCTGCTGGTGGGGCTTGCTGGAGGAAAAGGAAAGATGACCAGTGTTTGGGTAATTAAGTGTCTGACAGTTTATTAACATAAGATGGAGAGGCCTGGAGAAAGTGCCAGAAGTGAGGACAGGCAGGGCATTATTTTGGTGTGTTGCTTCTCACGTAGTCCCACGAGCCTCACCTCAGTCAGGAATTTTTTAGTGGAAGGGAGGGGGGTGTGATCTGCCTGTCTGCTTCCCTCTGAGTAAAATCTACAAATGATTGGGAAAAAATAACTTAAAACCATGGACTGCAGCAAAGGAAAATGATGAGGTTTGGTTTCATCTGGGCACTGAGTGAGTGTGTCTGACTGTGGGCTGTGCTGGCCTGGAGCTCCACATCCAAGGGAAACTTGTTCCTGCTCCCTCTTTAGTGCCCAGCAGCCTGGGACAGGGCAGGATGGGGCTGGAGGAAGGAGCAGCTGATGGGGTTTTGCCTCCCTGGGCAGGACAGGGAGCAGCTGCAGCAGTGGTGATCCCAAAGGCTCTGGGAGCTCAGGGCTGGGAGGATACATCCCTCCTCCATCCCACAGGGCCCTTGGGAAGCCCTCCCTGTGTTCATGGAAAGCTCTGTGGGAAAAGCTCCTCCCTCATTCCTGGTCCCCCCAGTTTCAGATCCGTGCGCCTGATGAAGAATGACACCATGAACTTCCAGAAATTCCCCTACACCAGCGAGGATGAGGCCTGGAAAACCTACCTGGAGAACCCCCTGACTGCAGCCACCAAGGCCATGATGAGGGTGAACGGGGACGACGACAGTGTGGCCGCCCTCAGCCTCCTCTATGACTACTACATGGTGGGTGCCCGGGGCTGGGCCAAACTGGGCCAAACTGGGGCCAAACTGGGGCAAAACAGGGGTAAAAGAGGTGTAGAGTGTGTGTCAGACTTGTACCAGCTGAGGAGGGGACCCCTCTCCTGAGCTCCCCCATCTCCTGAGCCCCCCCAGTTGTTCATCCAACACCACACGGTGCCAGCAGTGTCCCCAGAGGTAAACTGAGGCACAAACCAGCACTTGGAGGGGATCCAGAACCTGTGGAAAACCTGAACCCAGGTGCCAGAGGCCCAGAAGGGCTTTGAGGGCTGCTGAGCAGCCTTGCAGTCCCCTGCAGTTCTGCTCTCCCCGTGCTGCTGTAGGATGGAGTGTGAGGAACGTGGCTCTGGTTTGGCCCTGCCTGGAAGCAATGATGCTCCCCCTCACTCGGGGGCTTTTAAGGGCCTGCCCAGAACAAGCTGCTGTGGCTTGTCCAGGGTTATCTGGGAGCCCAGCAGCAGCCCAGGGCAGAGCCCAGCTCTGCTGTTTGTTGTTCTCGAGGGGTTTTAGCTGGTTTTATTGAACAGGGCTAATTCTGCTCTGTTTCCCTTTAACAAAATCCAGCCCTGACCAAACTCTCTGCTCTGCCTCCTCCCAGGTGCCCAAGGAGAAGAGGATTCTGCCAGCTGGGATGATGGCACGCAATGACCTGGCAAAGAGGTTGGCTTCAGTTCCTGCTCTCTGGAGCTGCCTCACTCTCCTGCAGCTGCTGAAATGCAGGATGGGGCTCTGAGCTTGCAGAAAATAGACATCAAAGCACGGTGTTATTACCAGCAACAGTGCAGCTCATTAACCCTGAGACACACATTAAAATTCTTTAGGCCAGGTCCCAAGCAGGTATAAATGGAGCTACACCCATTTACACACCTGAGCATCTGTCTGGCTGTGTTCACAGGGGTTCTGCAGATTTGCAGCAGCTGAAGAAATTGCCTTTATTTCCTATTTTGTGACAATTGCAAAGGCCAGAAGGATTGAGCACTGAATGGCCAAATCCTCGTTCATTCCCTGGACTGATGAGAGTTTCTGTTCCACTCTCCCAGGATTCTCTTCCAGTGACTCCCATTTGTCCTTTGAGGTTTTCAGATAATTGACTATTAAATTAATGGCTCATTTGCCACTGTGAGTTCAGTTCCCCTTCCTGGGTGCTGTGTACTTTGGCATTGTCAGTTTTGAACCACTTGACAGAACAAACCTCCAGTGATACTTCACTCCTTCAGAAGTAAACTGAGCTGGTTTTAGGTTTTGCTTCCTAAGTTGCTGGAGTTTGTGAATTTGTACAATAATTGTTTTTCCTTAAAAAAGGGTATAAAAAATCAACTTTGAGCATCAGTGAGCCATAAAAAGACTTAGGATGGACAGCCCACATAGCATCACCTTTCTTGTTACCCCTGCTGCCCTGTGTGTGGTGGCCTCAATGAGGGAGCAGTGCATGTGCAGCCCCAAACCACGTCCAGACCGTATTCCCTGACTCCCTGTGGTCATCCCCTATCTGCTGAGCACCTCTGGCTCTTGCTGACTGCCCTGGGAGCTGTGGGTGGAGATCCCCAGGGGCTGTCAGGCTCCCAGGCCCAGCAGGAGCTGCTGGGCTGACTCAGGGTCACCTGGCCCATGCAGGCCCTGCTGGCAGTGGCACCGTGCTGGGGCTGCCCTCTCTGCCCTGCCCTGAGCCAGGCCTCTCTCCAGCAGGCACTGCCACGGGATGGATTACGAGCCTGAGCTGCCCTCCTTCGATGGCTCAGCCCATCTCATGAAGCTGCTGTCAGAAAACGTCTCCATGAGCCAGGAGTTCTGTGAGCCTCCCAAGAAGAACGGCCTGAGTCTCGAGGGTGTCCCCGCTCCTCACAAGGCAGCCCTGCTCCCTCCAGGCACCAGCAAGCTGGAAGCCACCCCAGACAACTTCCTGGTGGCCCCTGGGGACGTGTATGACAGCAGCTCCCTGAACTCCCTGTTTGAGAGCCTGCCCATGGCCCCGGCCCAGCAGCGCTGGCAGCCCGACAGCACCTTCAAGGAGGACCCCCAGGAGGTCAGGCTGGGGCTCTGCTCCTGGGCTGGAAGCTTGGTGCTGTTCCTGTGGGATTGCTGGGGGTTTTTGTTGATTTTGGAGGTCATCTGGTGTGGTGCCTGGGAGAGGTGAATGGACAAAGCCATGAGAGATTTGACCCTTGGTTTGTGTTTGCTCTTGTCTGCAGACGCTGCTCTTCAGTGACATCCTCAAACCCCAGCCAGAGCCACCCTGCCCCGAGAGTTACCCCACAGATGGAGTGAAGAGGTAACAGCAATCCAGGGCTTTGGGCTCCAGGGAACTCTTGGCTCTGTCTCTTTCCTGGGGAAGGACTGCATCCCTTTCCTGTCCCCAGCCTTGGCAGTCATCAGTACAAATTACAGATCCCGTGCTTGTGCAGACACCAGGTGTGTTTCCCTGGTGTTTTTGGAGCAAGGGGCTGCCCCATGAGCTTTTAGACCAAAGCTGGGATTGTTCTGTCCCCAGACTGGGGCCAGCTGCTGTCACATCTCAGGGTGCCATCCCCTTCCCAGGGAGCACTGCTTGCCTGGGTGACACAGAGGGACCCAGGCGGCTGCACCACCTTCCCACAGCCACTTGGGATGGGGTAAATGACAGGGAAAAGGAGGCTGGCAGAGCACGAGGGTGATAATCAGCCTCCCCTAATCTCAGGTTTAGGTTCTCACTTAGCACTGTTAGTCAGCCTTGATTTTAGAGGGTGCCACTGCCTCTCATTCCTAAAACATGAAAGGGATTTCTTCCTCCTTTCCACCCCTCTGCCAGGCAGAGCTTTGCTGCTCCAGATACCAAATCAAACCTCCCAGCAGGTAACATTATTTCACCTCCCACTTTTTATTTGCTCCTGAGTCAGCTGACTGGGTGAGTCAGCTGTCAGACGTGGGGATGTTCACACAGACAGCAGAGGCTCCCTGCTCACTGTTTATTTGTGCACTGAAGTTCTCTGGCTCTCCTGGCTCCAGATAAGAGGAGCTGCCAAGCCCATCTTCAGAGATGGCATCACAGGAGGTGGAGCAGGAAGAAGATGGGTTGGTGACTAAACAGGGCACATGAAGGGTCTGAGTGAAGGCTCCTGTACAGGTGGTGGCTTGCACAGATTCCTCCCAGCAGAAACCAGCTGTGGCCTCATGGTTTCAGTGTTCACAGCTGCTGGTGAAGGCCTGAGAGCTGCTGAATTCGGGCTCTTCTTTTAAATTTCCATTGCCAGCAGTGACACCTTCTCTGTGTGCCACCACAAAGCTTTTCTGTAGAGATTAAAGTTGGTGCCCACCACCCTGAGGGTCCCACGAGCTGGGATTCTGAGCCCAGCTCTGCATAGCCAAGCTGGTGTTGGTGTCCTGCAGGTCCTTCTCCTACAGGACCATTCAGGGAGAGTCTTCCTGGCTCAGCCAGTTATGGGGATGGATTTGGAGACAGGAACCTGAGTTTGGGTGTTGTAAAAGTCCCTTCACAGGTACCCATTTTTGTGTGTTTTGCTGCAGGCTGCTGGTTGAGCAATGGTTCTGTTGCCATTCACACAAAAACACTGGCTGCAGTCACATCCAGGGGTTTTTAAACCAAAACTGAGGGGTAAAATGAGGCTGTTGGAGCAGTGCTGCTCCCCAGGGTGTTGGGGAGGATCAGAATGTGCTGTGCTGTGTCAGGGTGTGTGAGGTGGGGAATGGAGCAGAAACTGGAGCCTGTAACCCGTGGGGTGGAGGCTCCTGGGGCTCTGTTTTGCTTTTGCAGTGAAACAGCAGCGTGTGCTTATTCATCCTTCTCTCTTTGTTCCATCCAAGTGACTTTGAATACACGCTGGGGTCACCCAAAGCCATTCACATCAAATCTGGGGACTCTCCCATGGCCTACCTCAACAAAGGACAGTTCTACCCCATCACACTGCGGACAGCTGGAGACAGCAAATGTTTGCACTTGTCCTCAAATAAAGTGAAGGTAGGAGACACAGACAGGCTGACAGCTCTGCTGACAGCTCTGGAATGGGACATCCAGCAGCTCCTCTGGCCTGGGAACAGAGCTGAACGTGAGCAGGAATGGCTTTGTGGCTCGTGTTGGCCTAAAGGGATGAATGGGGTGGATTCAGCCCCACGGGATAATCCTCTGCTGCCCTGCAGAGCCTCCCTGGCAGCTGGAACCTGGCACAGGAGCTCAGGGATGCACAAAGGGCCAGTGGGGGCCCTGCTGGGAAGAGCTCTGTGCCAGGGACTGGGTCCCCCTCCTGCTCCTGGGATGTGTGGCCAGGCCTTGGAGCAGCCCCCGAGATCAGTGTGCCAAATGGCTGAGGCCAAATCCCTTCCCCTGCCCTCTTCAGCTTCCCCAGCATGAAATTTCCTGTTTCACATGGCTCTGAAGGCAGTGCAGGATGGAAGGGTCAGGGGGGCACTGCTCTGCTCTGCTCTGAGCTGGCTGTGCTGGCTGTGTTGCAGAGTGTGGTGATGATTGTGTTTGACAACGAGAAGATCCCCACGGAGCAGCTGAAGTTCTGGAAGCACTGGCACTCCCGGCAGCCCACGGCCAAGCAGAGGGTCATCGACGTGGGTACGAGGGGCTGGGCAGCTCCTGCCTCCACTTCAGGGCCTCCCAGGGCCTCCCTCGCTCTGGGAGTGGGCCAGGGGCAGGACTGGGGGTGGGAGGCCTCGGGGATGTCACCGCTTTCAGCCCCAGTGCTAAATGCTCCTCCCCTCCCTCCAGCTGACTGCAAGGAGAACTTCAACACGGTGCAGAACATCGAGGAGCTGGCCTACAACGCCCTGTCCTTCGTGTGGAACATCCACGAGGAAGCCAAGGTACAAAGTGCCCGTGGAGGGAGCTGGGAATGGTCCCAGCAAAGCTGCAGCTCCCTCCTGAGAGCCCAGGCCCTGCCCCAGTGCTCAGAGAGGCAGAGCTCCCAGCCCAGGCCCTGGCAGCACAGCAGCAGGACACCGTGCCTCAGTGTGTGCTCAAGCACTGCCATGAGCTAACAAACACTGGGTACACCCAGACTGGCTCAGGGATGTTTTCTTAGTGCTGATGGATAACTCTGAAGAAAGGGTTTTGCAGCAATTCAGGGCTCTGCTCACATGTACCTGCAGCCTGTTTAAATAAGCCCCAGCTCAGGGAACAAAGAGCCCCCCCCCTTTCCAGCAGGGGGATGCAGACAGGACTGACCCCCCTTCTGTGGGATGTGGGATGTGGAAGGGAGCCAGGCAGGTCCCAGGATCCCTTTTCCCCTTAAAACCAGCAAAGTTCATTACAGCAATGTCTTTGCAGCTCTGCTGTCCCTTCTGCATCTCAGACTCTCTCATTAACGCTTTGTATCTAGTGGGGATTGAAAAACAGATGAAGTAACTAAGAAAAAAAAGAAAAGCATAAATACCCCAGGTCTCTGAAGCTTGGGAAAACCCTGCCTGGCTTTGGGATCTCAATAAGCCCAAAGGCAACCTGGGTCTTTTACAACCCAAGAGGTTAACAAATGTCTTCAAGGCAGAGCTGTCAGAAATGGAAATATGTCAGGTATGTGGCAAGCCCTGGGGGCATCTCAGCAAAACTGGATTTAACTCTTAGCAGAAACTCTACTCACTCACTGGCCTGGGGCAGGTAGAGGTGAGACTTCAGAGAGCTGGGAGTGAGGCAGGAGGGGTCAGGGGCTGGGAACAAGAGGGGTCAGGGGCTGGGAACAAGAGGGCTCAGGTATTTGGGTGTTTGGGTTGGCCATGGCACCTGTTACTTCTCTCTCTCCAATTAAACTTTACCCCCCAGTGAAGAGGTTTTCTTTCCTAAGAAAGACTGGAGCTGACATCAGGTTTCAGGGCTGAAATCCTCAGCTGAGGGGAGCTCTGGGAGCTTCTCCCCCTGCAAATCTGTCCCCAGGGTCCAGGGAAATTCCAAGGTCATGGCAATGAATTGGCAGATTGGAGATACAATTTGGATTCGAGCTCAGCTTTTCTTTCAGAGTTCCCACTGGAGTTAACTCCCTCCTGGTGATAAAAGAGCCCAGTGTGGGATGAATATTTATTTAAGCAGCACTGCTGGGCAAGTCCTGAGGCTGCAGCCTTGCCCTCCTCCCTTCCTGCAGGGCTTTGCTGTCTGAGGGTCCCTTTCAAATGAAAGATCAGAAATATCAGCAAGAACATCCCCAGGCAGGATTTGGGGAGTGGAGAGGCTGAGTTAAAGAGCTGGACTAGGTGTGGGGGCTCTGCTCAGGTGGGAATCCAGCTGCTGCCCTGCCAGGCTGCCCCTGGGAGGGCTGAAGGAGCCTCAGCAGCTGCTTTTGCCCCCGCCCTCTGCTCCCCCTGTGGCTGAGGAGGAGGTTTCCAGCAGCACCGACGCTGTCCCTGTTTGCAGGTGTTCATTGGGGTGAACTGCCTGAGCACAGACTTCTCCTCACAGAAGGGAGTGAAGGGGGTCCCCCTGAACCTGCAGATCGACACCTACGACTGTGGCAGCGGCAGCAGCCAGCTGGTGCACAGGGCTGTGTGCCAGATCAAGATCTTCTGTGACAAGGTACAGCACCCCTCACCATTCCAGACACCCAGCTGGCCCCAGGAGTAAAACCAGAACGGCTCTGAGAGCCTAGAACAGCCCAGACCTCTGTGCCTCACAATAAACTCTATTTTTGACCAGTTGTTAAATACCAAAAGAGATGAGAGTTTCCTTGGAGGTTCTTCCCCAGTCTCAGATATTTTCCCATAGAAAAATTTCTCACAGCTACTCTTGCCTGTGTGCTTCATTTTTGGAAGCAAATTTTATTTTGTTTTTCTAATTTCTGAGTGTCACTCTTGGCTTGGGCTGGGGAAGGTCCCTGAGGTGGCCCTTTCTGAGTTAAGGCTGCCTTCACCTTAATGTGTCACACCCCAGAGGTGGCCACAGAATAAAAGTTGGAAATGTCAATGTCCTAAATTTTGCTGGACCTTCCCACAGGGAGCAGAGAGGAAAATGAGGGATGATGAAAGGAAACAGTTCAGAAGAAAAGGAAAATGCCTGGACTCCAACAACAATGGTGAGTGCTTTGTGTGCTCCCTGCTGAAATCCCTGCCCGTTCACCTTCCCTGGATCTGGCTGTCCCCAAGGCTGCTGCCCTCAGCCCCCCTGGCAGCCAGGCCCTTGCTGGGCTCCTTCCCCCCCCAAGCCCTCAGGAGCCCCCACCAGCCCCTGGCAGTGGTTCTGGGCTCCCCTGGGCACCCCGGAGGTGCTGCAGCTCCTGTCCTTGGGAAGGGCTCCCCTGTCCCAGAAGCTGAGATGAACTGGACTCTCCATCTGTAGGTCTGAAAGGCTGTTTGCTCTCTGGCTTCAGAGGGAATGAGATCACCTTCCTGCGGCCCGAGAGCGACCTGGAGACGCAGCCGGTGCTCTTCATCCCCAACGTGCACTTCTCCGCCCCCCAGAGGTGTGGCTCGGTGAGTCCCTCCGGCCTGGCTCCCTCCTCCCGGGCTGAGCGGAGCCCCCCGGCCCCGGGCTGTGGGAAAAGCCCCAACCTCAGCACAGCTCTTTGTGGGATTGAGGGGAACTCCCTGTCCTGGGTGGCCTGGCCATGCAGCAGTGCAGGGTGAGACAACCTCTGCAGGTATTCCTGTGCTTTACACACCTGCAGAGGACTGCAGTGAGAGCAAAAATAGCAGTAGAAAATAAATTATAGCAAAATGTGACCATCTAGTCCCTGTGTGGGTGGGACATCCCCCCACTGTCCTCTGTCCAGCGTCCTTCAGAGCTCCTCAGCATTCCCTGCCTCAGAAACCACTGCCCCAGTTTGTCAGAACCAGGGAATCTGGGCAAGTTCTTTATATCAAATTTCATTTAATCTAAGAAACAGATGTTTGGGTTTCATTGTGTGGGAAAACTGATAGGAAGAGGGAAATCATGTTTAAGGTGTGCCCAAGTAGCATTCCCCAGCCTCTCTAGCACACAGTGCTGCTGTGCACACTCACAGATCCATTTCCTTTGCATTCCAGGTCCTCCCTCCTGCTGTTCCCAACTCTGCAAACAGGTGAGGATGCAGCAGTGTGTATTTCCCATCCTTTGGGAATGTCAGGGCTGTTGGATACCCCAGGGCAGGATAACACAGCTCAGTGTCTCCCTGATGCCCTGAGAGTCAGAACATGAGTTAAACCTCGTTCTGGAAGGGGCTCAGGGCTACAGAAAGATGGACACATTTCTGTCCCTGTCAGATTACTCCAACATGAGCTGCTCCCTGATTGTCCTGTTGTTCTCATGGAGACAATGTCTGAAAGGGAGAATAAAAGATCACAACTGTAACTCAAGGGCTCAAACACCCAGAGGCTGGAAAATAAACTGGAATGAAGTGGAATCACACTTGAAAAGCAGAACCTCCCCCAGCCTGGGCCCTGTGTGGGGATACCAGTGCTTTGGGTTTGGTGACCCCAAACCTCTGCAGGCCCTCCCTGAGCTGCCCCTGTGCTGCTGGAATTACAAACCAACAGTTAATTGCTGGGTGGCTGTTGGGGTGAGGGGCTGTTCAGTCAGAGGCTGGGCAGCTGCAGTAGTTTCTGCTCTTGCTGAGTGTGTTTGTCCCTGGGCCAGGCTGCCCCTCAAGCGGAGCGGAGCCTCCTTCGCCGACGACTTCGAGCCGGCCCCCCCAAAGCACAGCAAGGACGAGGATCCCCAGAGAGGTAACCCTGGGCTCCCCAATCCCTGAGCCCCAGGGCTTTGGGAGCCTGGCAGAGCCCCTGACCGTGCCCTGCTCTCCTGCAGTGCTGCTCTACGTGCGCAGGGAGTCCGAGGAGGTGTTTGATGCTCTCATGTTGAAGACCCCTGATCTGCAGGGCCTCAGGACAGCTGTGAGTGTCCCAAACCCCCTGGGAACGGACAAACTGCAGCTGAAAGGGAATGGGGGTGGTGAACAGGGAGCTGGAAACGGGCTGCTCATCCCTCCTGCCTGCTCTCCCTTGGGAATGGAAATGGAAGTGGGAGCAGGAGCTGAGTTGTCCCAAGAGCTCCTGGCGTGGCTGTGTTGTGCTGCAGAGGGAGGATCACACCTCCTGCCCCATCCAGATCCTCGTGGAAGTCTCCTCTTGTGACAGCACATTCATATTTTCCACTGTCAAACACCTTTTCCATTCTCCAGGCTGGAGATGTGTGATCTGAAACCCTCCCTGGCCTCGTGCTGGAATTCCCTGGCTGTGTTTGAGGAGCACAAGGACATATTTCTGTCATGGTTATCAGCAGCATCTCTGATAACCCAGCCCTCTCTGGAGACTGCTGGGAAGGAAACAAACAATAAACCCAGATTTGGGGTGGCTTTATGGCTGCACCTTAAGCTCTGTTGGTTTTACAAACTTTTAAAAATAGGGTGTTTGAAAAATGTCAGCACAGAGGATTCTTTGCCATCTTCTCCTTCCCCCATCCCTCACCACAGAGAGTCAAAAACCTTCATGGAAAATGCTTGGCAAAAACCAACAAAACCTCCTGCCACCCCAAGACCAAAACTGAGCTTGCCCAGGAGAATGTTCAGGTCATGGTTTTGTTCTCTGCAGTAAAACTGAGGGGGAATCCTTTTCTGCTGAACACCCTGGATCCCTGTTGTCTTTGATTTTTATCATGGGAATTTTACTTTATAAGTATGAGGAATTGCCATGTTTTCTCTCACAGATTTCAGAAAAATATGGGCTTCCTGAAGAAAGCATTTATAAAGTCTACAAAAAGTGCAAAAGAGGGTAAGCTAATCTCTCATCTGCTTTTCTGCTGTGCCTCCAAAGCTGTCCTCTCCAGCCCCTGCCATTGGCTCCAAGAGCATTTTAACAAGATAATAAAAGGTAGAGCCATGTCAGGCTCTCCTATTTGGAGCATATAAAACTCAGATCTTTCTGGGCTTTAAAGATTTGGGATAATGCTTGTTTGTTTTATATTTGTTTGGAGGGTAAAGTCTCCCAAGGAAAGGAAGTTGGGTGAAGGTGGAATTGTTTGGGGAGTCTGATGGTGATCCTTTGTGTCTCAGTCTGAAAGCCTGAGGTTATGGAGAACTTATCAGAGAGGGATCAGTGTTTGCTTCTCCAAAAAATGCTGGAAATGTCCCTGGCTCAGGATGAGGGGTGGGCCACAGCGAGCCTCTGAATTTGTCCGGAGTTCTTCCACCTGCTGCTGATGCTGCTCATGTTAGCCCCAGAAATGGGAATTTTCTCCCCAAAGGAAAAGACCAGCACTGGTGGCTTCAGGGGAGAGGCCACCTCACTCAGTTTGGCTTTGGTTTTGTTCATGCCTTGATCTGATAAGCAGAGAGTGCTTGGTGATGACTGGGAGGGAAACCAGGCAGGAGGAGCAAAGAGGTATCTCATGAAAAGGAAAGGCCACGCCTGGAAATTAGATTAAATAAATAATTTTGACACCTGGTTTAATGAATGCTGGACGTGACCAGCAGCTGCCTGTGAAGTGTGGAGAGATTGGAGATAGCTCCACTGGGGCTGGTGGCAGGCTCAGACCCAGCTTCCTGCTCCCCCAGATTTAATTTTCAATAATTTTATCCTATTGCTCCACCCTAAACAATCTTCTCCTGGTAATTACAGCTTGAGGGGCAGATCTTCATCTGGTGAGAGCCAGTGCAGCTCAGTGGGACTGCCTGGCCTGGCAGCAGGGCAGGGCCTGCCCCAGCCATGGCCCTTGCACGGGGGTGAGCTCAGCACATGAACTCGGTCCCAGGGTGACTCAGGAGCAATACTGAGCAATTCTGGATCTTGGTGAGGTTTGGTGTGGAGGAACAATCCAGGGCTGACTCCTGATCAACATCCCTGGGATTGTGTGTGGTTTAGAAATCAGATGGGAGCACAGCACAAGAGGCACAGGTGACTTCTCTGGCTCCCTGCTCTGAGGCAGGCAGAGATGAAGGGATCAGCTCAAGTGGGGAAGCTTTTGGGTACCCACAGAGTCTCTGGGGCACCTGCTGGAGCCAGAGCTGGGGTCAGGGCTGGGGGTGGTGCAGCCAAGAAGATTCCGATGCACCAGGCAGAGCCTGGGCAGGGCCAGACCCCCAGTCCCAGCAGCCCCTGGAATTCCTGACTGTGCCATGACAGAGCTCCCAAGGTTGGTGACTGTTCTGTGCTGGATCTTCCCTTGTGTTGTGCCATGGCTTTAATTAATTAATTAACGGTGGTTGAGCCCCTCAGACTGGGGAAGGTGAACTGCTTTCCATGTGCTGCATCTGATCCAGCCATTCTTCTCTGTAGGATCCTGGTGAACATGGACAACAACATCATTCAGCACTACAGCAACCACATGGCCTTTCTGCTGGACATGGTAGAGGCAGAGAACAAGTTCCAGATCATCCTCAAAGAGCTCTAAAGAGCTGCAGGCAGCACTTCCTGGCACTTCTCTCCAAGCTGGCACGTGTGACCCCACAGAACTCAGCCCTGTGCCCGCTCTTGTTGCCTTGACTTGAACCCCCACGGCCCTGGGGCCGGGCCACAGACTGCTGTGAGATCATCCTGTGAACGTGGAACTTGGCTCTGTTGAGTTTATTATTATTATTATTATTTTTTTTTATTATATTTTATTCCCTTCTGGCAGCGGGCCTGAGCTGCCATTTCAGAGCTGGGCACACGAAGTGACACTGCCAGGCCTGGGCAGAGAGCAGAGCTGGGGGCCCTGGCAGTGAGTGGTGCCAGCCCAGGCCTTGGCCTCTGCACAGACCCTGCAGAGCTCTCCCAGCAGGGCTGGGCCTGGCTCTCAGCTCCTCCTGGCACAGAGACTCTCCCAGCTGCAGTCCCAGCTCTGCTGAACGGACTCCCTGCACATCTCTGACTGTAAATACCACGGAGGCCTCCACAACCCTGTTTATACATTTCTGTGTTGTTCCTTTTGTATTTTATATGTGTATAAATATGCATTGTTTTATACTGGACTCAGTATGGTGACACAGAGCATTTCAAACACAGGCTGCTTCACATTTCTCCGTGAACTCCTTTTGTAACTGTGTTGTTGGTTGTGTTGTTTTGGATATTCTGTAGTAATAAAGGCTCAAGGACTGAAAATGAACCATTTCCCCCCGCTCTGGAGTCAGAGTTGGGATGGGCTGGCCAGGAGCCAGGGCAGGGAGGTGACCCCAGAGGCACCAAAAGGGCTCGAGGACGGTTTTGGCCAAGGTCTGTCCCCTCTGCAGGCAGTGTGTCCAGCTGTGGCACCAGGTGTGACTGTGTTCCTGGACTTCTGTGCTCAAACTGCCTCCAGCTGCTTCCCCTTTAGGTTATCATATGCCAAGGGGAGCCCTGTCTTTTCTAATTAATCCTCTGACCAATGAAAACCAGGGCCTTTCCTCCTCCCTCCTCTTCATGCTCTGCTTTTCCTGCTGTGTTAGAGATGTACCTGAGGCCTGTGAGTGGGGAGGAAAGAGCCCTGGGAAGAGGATTTGGAAATGCTGGAATGTGTCAGCTTGGTGAGTTTTGGATTACTTCAGTACTGTTTGAGGATGGCCCCTGAGATGAAGCACAGATAAGCTGAAGGTTTATCAGCCTTTGGGATCTCTCCAGCACTCCTTCCCTTCAGATCACAAACTCCTTCTTCAGCAGGATGGCTCTGATTCAGTGTTGATTCTGTGAGTCCTCCTACAGCAGAATTTCAGCTCCAGTTCAAACCAGTCCCACCAGGAATCCCCCAGTGCTCAGTGTCACCAGCTGAAAGCTGCAGGTGCCCCGTGCCCTGCTGTGTCAGGAGTGTGGGGACAGTTGGCTCTGCTGAGCAGATGGGGAGGGCTGCAGGCAGCCCTGGGCTGTTGTGTGCATGCACAGTTGGGAGGTTTGGGGACCTCTCACCCCTCAATGACTTCTGAAAGTCTGATCTTCCTGCCAGACAAACATTTACCCATGTGAGCCTCAGTTCCTCCAGCAGCACTACTCCTGATTTCCAACAGCAAAAGCCATCTCAGTTGTAACTTTATGTTCCCAGCAGAGCAAGGATGAATTTTGCTGGATGTTATGGGGCTCCCTTTCCCACAAACCCATCTGGCTTTTGCAGGGTGAGACCCCCGCAGAGGCTGCAGCTCCCTGGGTGTGCACTGTGGGGATGAGTCCCCGCTTTGGGGCGGGGTGGAGGCAGGGACCCGGCAGCTCTGGGTAGTCCTGGCTGTGCCGGGCTGAAGTGCCGGTGCCGGCTGCGTGCAGGGAAACGCTGCCGGGGCAGAGTCCCCGGCCCTGCCCGGCGAGGTGGGTGTTTTGCTGACTGGCTCAGTATCGCTCATCCCTTCCAGCCAAGGCGAGTTGCTGGGAGGTTGCGTAAAGCAGAGCTCCCAAATATGTGAGAGCATTCCTGACTCCTTGCCCGGAGCCCACCAGTTCCTTTTGAAGATTGAGATAGGAGCGATGAAGGCGATTTTCACCCCGAGCACCAAAGGTCGTGTGAAAGCAGCGAGGGTTTGCACAGGGCTCCCTCGGGAGCTGCCCGGGCCCTGCCCTGTGCTCAGAGCGCCCACCTGAGCTGCTCTGGGACTGCAGAGGGGGTGGCACAGGGGGTGTCCGCACTCGTGCTGGGCCAGGGTGAGTGACAGCCCCCAGTGCCCGTCCCAGGGCCATCTGCGCCCTGCCCTTCTCCCTTATTCCCACCCTGGTCAGGACTGACTCCCCTCCAGGGTGACTCCCCAGCCTCCAGCACTGGGAGTTCTCAGGAAAACACAGAGGAGCCCATTGCTTGTTTTAATTACTCAACATCTACAAACTGGAAGCTTTCAAACCAATTTTAGTTAATGATCATCTTCCAATTCTTAGAACTGAGTACCACTAATTAGCTGCCCGTGAGCCAGCCCTGGCAGGCCAGCACAGGCTTGCTCATGCTGAGCAGAGTCTGAGGGAAATCCTGACAAAGGAATCCCACTCTGGCATCCCAGCTGGGGAGGAAGGAAAACTTCCCCAAGTGCTCCTGGTGAAAAAATGCCCACAGAGATGCATAAAAAGGAGCAGCAGGCTGAGAGCTGAGTTGTGCAAGAGCTCTGGTATCCCCAGTGCTGGGTGGAGGGCTCTGCTCCTCACTTCTACAAACAACACCCAGTTTCTGTGTCTTTATTCGTGCTTATTCACTCCTTGCATCATCAGGCAGGCAGCTGAGGAGCTCGGTGTGTGGTGTGGCTCTGCAGGGCTGTGAAGGAAAAACAGCATCCTGTGTTTTGTTAGGACACCCACACGTGTGTCCGGAGGTGCCCTGGTGCTGTGCTGGGCATGGGAGGAGAGGATTAAAGTCAGGGAAGTCAAACCCTCCCTGCATCTGTTTGTAAGTGCAGAGCTTTAATAAACCTGCTGAGGGTTCCCCCAGCTCTCATTTATTTCCCCAGGTAATGCCTTGGATTTATAGAATTAAATTCTGGGTGACCTGGGCACTAGAACCCCCAGAGCTGTGGGAATGTCCTGGAATCATCAGCTGGAAAGTGGCCACAGAACCAGAGCTCAGTGCTCACAGTCAGGGAGCCCAGACCTGGGATTTACCTCAGTGAGCTGAGGGTTGGATCGGCAGCACTTTTGGCTGGGAGTCCTGGGAATGCTGAGCCCCAGCTGTGAGGCAGCGCCGGCACGAACTGCCCAATAACCAGCGTTTGGTAAAGCTGCTGCTCTGCGTCAGCCCCTGGCTGACTGAATCGTGATTGTGCCTCCCTGTGGCGCTGTTCTTTGGGGCACAGCCCAGAGCAGCTCTGTGCGTTCATGCACTGGTGTGGCACTGCACAAATCACGTTAGCTGAGCCTGGCACCAGCGAGCCAACGGGCACCGAGGGATCCCGCAGGATCCCACAGCTCCGCCCCGCAGGAGCCGGGCTCTGCCTCCACCCCGCCATGAGCTCGGCAGGATCCGGGCAGGGAAGAAGTGACCAGAGATGGGTTTGTGGCTGCATCTGCCTGTGTCTTACCAGTGCTGCTGTCAGGGTCGGCAGCCAGCTCTGCAGCTGCCCCCTGCTCTGCCGGGGGGCTGTGTTTAACCCATTCCTCTCTGAGGTGGGTCTCTACTCTGGGTTCCCCAGCAGGAAATTGATTCCAAGCTGCAGGATGTGTTTCTTCTCCCATTTCACTCAGCTTTGGGTGAGGAAGGCTCTGGAGAAGCCAGAGCAAAGGAGTGCTGGGGGTTCTGATGCTGCTCTCTGCCCCCACCCTGTCCCCTGCCAAGTTCTCCCCTCTTGCCATCAAAGAGAGGAATTCTGCAGCTGGAATGTGTTGTACCAACAGTCAGTGATGTGAGTTTTACACACACAGAACTCACAGAACCTGTTTGTCCAAAGCCCTGACAGTCAGTGATGCTTTAATGGCCTTTACACTGCAAACATGCTTTTATTTTTTCAACCTTACCTTTAAAAATAATATTGTAAAATATGAACCAGCCAAGCTGGACATGGAGCTGGTGGTGAGGAGTCCAGAGCTGCTGTGTGGCCCTCAGGGTGCTGCTTAATCGTCCTAAGCCAAAATCTTTGGGAGATGAAGAGCTTTGGGAAATGGAAGTGCTAGGGACAGCCTGTGATGGTTATTGTAAAACACGTGGATTTGCCATGGTGCAGCCTTGCAGAGAGCTGGCTGCTCCCCCCTCCAGGCAGTGCTGGGACAGGAGAGGGATGCCAAAGGACCCAGCTGGGAGTCCCTCCTGCTCTCCCACTGCCTGGGACAGCAGAGGGAGCAGGCTCTAACCCAGCAGCTGGGTGTGGAGTGTTTGTGTGTTTTCTGATAACAGGCTGGGGATCTTCCCTCCTCATATTTAATTTGCCCTTTCCTCCAGCCCTCTGTCCTTATCAAATCCCTCCTGGCATTGCTTCTCTCCCAGCTTCCTTTTCCCCAAACCCCTGATAGAAGATCCAGCTGCTGAGAGATGTAGTAAAGATTTCCCTGTTGGGTAAGGAGAGCCCTGGGCTTTCTCATGGGCTCATTCTTTTCCACGGTCAGGAATTTATTGATGATCTTAATCTCAGGCCTGCAACGTCACTGTGTGGTGACAATAAATGTTTTTGAACCATCTGCTGATGGATTTATTTGTCTTCCCATGAGGATCTCAAGGGGTACGAGGGCTTGGGAGAAGGGAGTTCCTGTTCATGCCTTTTCATCCCTCTGAAGTTGTGGCAGGATGGAGTAGCTGGGAATGGCAGCTCTGGCTTCCAGGAAGCACTTTTACAGCCTCTCCCCAGCTCTCATTCCCAGCCCAGCAGGGGCTGGGGAAATGGCCAGCTTTTATCCACCAGCTGCCTTGGGATGCTGTGCAGACAGGAGTGTCCCCCACCATCCCTGCCCCGGGGTTCCCACATTTGGGTCTTTATCCTCAGTGTTCCTGGGGAGAGTTCAGGCTCAAAACCAGCCTAAAGCCTTTGCTTGGGATGTGAGGAATCTTTTTCCAGGTCAGGTGTGCTCTGGCTTCTTGCTCCATGCCATGGGGATAAGAAGTGGCCCCCACATCCCAGGGTGGTGCAGGTTTAATTACTGTTTGTAAATGTCTGGGAGATCAGCTGATAAAGGGCCCTGATCCACTGCTCCAGGCTGTTCCCAACCCACACTGCCCTTCCAGGCACTGCCACCTCCCAGGCACTTCCTGGGGACAACAGCCATCCCCTTTGGACCAGGACACAGGGGGACACTCTGGGATCACCCTCCCGTCAGGGATTTTCATGTACCCCATGGCAGTGGGGTGTCTTCCAGGCTGCACTCACCTGGAAGGAGTTTTCTTTGCTTCCCTGCTGGGTTTGTGTGGCTGAGGCTGCAGACTCTGGAATAAATCCGGAGTAAATTCCTTGTTCCTTGTTAGGTGGGAAGTCTTTGACTGGAAGGAAGGTGTTGTTCCCTTGGTGAGGGAATCCATGTTGGGATGACCTACAAGACAAACAGGAAAGGGATGTAAATACCAGCCCAGGCACTGAGGAAGGAGAGTGCATCCAGCAGGGAATGTGAGAAAGGAAAAGAACCGGTGTGACAGGACCATGGGGGGAAGCTGCTGCTGGATGGGAAAAGTGCTGGGCAGAGCTGATTTCCAGGGACACTGATAAGGCAACACTGAACTCAGTCCTGAGCCCAGGAACAAAAGCACCATTAGCAATTTCAGGGAATCAAAGAGGAGAGCTCCCAGCTGGTGTCAGCTCTCAGATAAACTCTGTGCCCTCACCCCAGGTCTCACCCTCAGCAGGCAAAGGGCCAGGAGATCTTTTGAAGCTTGGTGCATTATGCACCAGTGCGGCTTCTCCTGAAGTCTGTGGCATTTCCAGTGTTGTGGGGTGTTCTGGTGATTCCTTGCAGCTACTCCAAAGTTCCAGGGTGGTTTCTGGATGGTTCAAACCTTCCCAGTGTCCTGTGACACTTCAGCCCAACATGCCCTAAGAAGCTCTGGATCTGTGTGAGAAGGTGCTCCATGGAGGAGCAGAGCCAAGGCCAGCAGCACCATCCTCCCTCCCAGCTCCAGGATCACAGACATGGAGGAAGCCATTTCCCAAATTTTTCCAAATTAACTCCTCTTGTGGTTTGGGCCACAAACACTGCCAGGGCAAAAGTGGCATTGCTTTGCTTGCAGAAATGTTGAGTTTCAGAAGGAAAAAGGGCTTGGAGATGCATTTGAATTGCCTTTACCTGTGGGTGATGACCAACAAAGGCAAACCCACATTTCAAAGCCAGATGTCTCCCTGTGAGTGGTTACAGCTGCCAGCAGCACTCACACCAAAATCTGGGAGAGCTTCCCAAGGGTAGGAAGAGCTCTCTGTGACTGCCCAGGACTTGACACTCTGGCAGGAAATGTCTCTGTGTGTGGCTGCTGTGTCCACAATCCTTCTTCACCTCTGTGCCCGATTTTGTTCCAGGCCCCAGAATTCCAGGAGAGGGAATTTCAGGAATCTGTGGTGCCAAGAGTTGTGTGAGTTGCCCCAAATCACAGAACAGATCACAGTGACATGGGACAAAATCCTTCAGATTGCCAGGATGAAGCTTTACCTCCTGCAACCTCCTCTGGGATTTAAAGCTGTTATGGTTGACTCTCAGATTGGCTTTCCTAATGGACTGTAATGAGAGGAAACATCTGCTGGCCAGGCCTCATCAGTGATGTGGCAGTGTCCCGTTCAAGCTGGAGAGGAGAGGGCTAAGAAAACTCCTGAATTACAGATTCAGACACAAAAAGATGATGCTTTTTCCCTTTTTTCCCCCTTGTTTCCCTATGGCAAGCTGGTGACACGCTGAGATGTTGAACTGCCTTTGTTGTAATACAGGGTTTGGTTCCAGAGCTGAGGATGGCTTTGAGGTCTGCTTGGACACTTTTTCCTTGTTTCTCACTCCTTTTCTTCACCCTCAATTTTAACCTGTCACTCAAAAACAGATCCTCCAGTGACTACACAAAAGTTCCTTTTTGCTGAGTGAGAGCAGTGACCACGAAACTGCAGGATCTGTCCACCTTCTTTTTCTGAGATATCTCTTTGTCTATAGTCATAAATTATCAGCCACTGCCATCTTTTAAATAGATAGTTTCCTGTTCTGCCTCTTGTAGGTTAGATATTATCTTCCCCAGTAAATCATGAGTCAGTGATTAATCCAAGAAGGCCGTTCCCAGAAGCAAATTCTTACAATGTTAAAATTAATACGATGCAGAGCCATTATACCATGATAGAGAAAATAATTATGGCCTGCAAACCAGTTTAATCAACACAGAACATGCTGGGGCAGGTGCTCAGCCTGAGTCACTGCAGCAGAGTTCAGAGTCCCAGAGCAAGGGCTGTGAGTGAGCAGGACTGTGGTAGCTGAGCCCTGGGACTGCTCTGTGCGCTCTCTGCACACCCAGACTGGGAGGGAAAACACCTCTGCTGATGTATAAACACCACCAAGCGACTGTAAAAGCTTGAATTGCTTCAGGAACGTGCTTGCTGGCAGTAAAGGTGTCTCAGCTGATGAGTGGCAGCTTATTAAGCTGATTAAGCTGTGTGTTCACTCCGTGTTAAGCAGCTCTGCAAAGTCATCACATATTCTGGAGTCTGCCTCAGCACAGGCGATGGGGCTGCTCCAGGAGCACTCTGAGAGGGGACAGCTCACTGGGGAATGGCTCAAAACTGGGGAAAAACTCAAAAACGCCCTCTAGAAATAACAAAATCCCAAAGCAATCAGAGCTACAGCATGACACCACAACAGGGACAAAGCAGCCCAGGAGGTGTGTGTATGTTATTATAAACCATCTGATAATGGCTAATGACACTCGGTGTTCTGTTAACAGCTCCCACATCTCCAAACACCCCGAATTCCTGTGGATGAGGGCTTACAACACCCTGCTGCAGCCTGGGCACCTGCAGGGCTGGGCAGCAGGCACAGAACAGTTAAGTGACTTGCACAAGGGTGAATCAGCAGGACTTGAGGAACTCAACCTGAAGGCAGGTGCCGAGCTGCAAGAACTGACACAGCTCCCCAGCAGTGCCACCAGGTGAGACCCTGCAGCCCCTGAGCCCAGAAGTGCCACCAGGTGTCATCTGCCTGTCTTTTTTAGAGTTAGGGTGGCCAGAACCAAACCCACCATTCCAGCACCACCAGTGCTGCTATTATTGGATTTCCTGTTTTGCTTTCCAAGTCACACAAATTCCATGCTTTAATTTTAACTGTACATCGAGGTAGGTGCCTTCAGAGTTTCAAAATTTTAATCCTTTAATGCAAGCCTCCTGTTGCATGGAAAGCTGAGTGATTCTGAGGATGAGGAAGATCAAATTTCTCTGCAGTCCACAAAGCAATTTGTACAGACTGGGAGCCACAGCACATCTAAAATCCCACCTGTAACTTCTGAGCTGGGCCTAATTAAAGCAGCATGTGGGCAGAATGCTTTATTTGCAGTACCACACCTTTCCTGCCTCCCTTCTTTTCCTGGGCTTTTCAAAAAGAGGACTGGGCAGGATTCTATTTATAGAGCCAAATAAATCCAGCCCTGCCTGTGTTGTACGTGATCCCTCCAGCTTTTCAGATGTGGTCCCAAGAAGGGCTGAATGCCCTTCATGTCCTACTTCTGCCAATCCCAGTGGGAACTGGAAGGTCTGGGACCATAGAAGATAAAAGAACAGCTTTATACTAACACAAATGTGAAATTATTCCAGTGTGTAGGATGGAAGAGCTGAAGTTTCTGGTCTTTGGGAACATTGTGTGAACTTCATTAAGTGTCTTGTCTGCCAGTTACCCATGGAAAACACTCTGGAGGTGCCTTGGTTCCTGTTCAGGTAACTTGAGAGTTTCTGGCAATGATCCCATGTCCCCTCCCCAAATGGCAGAGGAGGCAGAGAACAGGGAAGGCCTGGGATTGAAGAACGAGGCAATGGCAGCTGAGGGGCAAATGAAGCAGCTGGGGCATAACTGCACTCATGCAGACACGAGGATGAAGGGATTTAACTGCATTTGGCAGGAGCAGGGAAGAAGCCAGGCTCAAAGAAGGGGAATGGATGAGCCAAGGGCAGATTAAAAACCCCATCCAGATGGAACCTGTGCTTGGCCACAGCAACAACAACCCTGGAATGACTCAAACCCCTCAAGGAACAACCAGAAATGGCTGGGAGGGGAATGGAGGCTCCTGCTCTGCTTGGCCTTACAAAAGGCTGAGAGGAAGAGTGGCAGGGAGTGGGCAGGCAGTGCTGGCTGCTGCAGAAGGTGCTGATTTACAGTGAGATCACAGGGAACTCCTCCTGCTCCGTTTTCCTCCCTCAGCTGAGCTGCTCCTGGCTGCATGCACAGACAAGTGGAACAGTGCTACTATGGTGCTAAAAATAACAAACCCCAAATATGGGCCATTCCATGAAAACTGGGAGAGCTTTGCAAGGAATCAGACCCCAAGGAATCAGTCTTCTGGTGAATTCAGCCTTTCCTGTAAAAATACCCCTCGAGTTATCAAGCAGCTGAGCACAAATCATCTTTTCTACTTATTTTTCTTTTTAGGAAAACGTTTCAGGACCGACCAAAATTTGAGGTGCGTGCTGCAACTCCGTGAATTTCAGCAGAGCTTGCTCTGACTTGGGCTGCTCCAAAATTACAGGAGACTTCTGAAGATGTGGTCTGAGGGTTCATCTGCAGGGAGCAGGATCCTGAGCCAGCTGTTCCCTATCAAAAACCAGAACCAGAACCAGAAGAGAGCCTGCACTGCCCTGGCCAGGGGGTCCATCTCCACGTGGCCCTGCCATGTGCTCGAGGTTGTCCAGCCCGTGGCCAGCAGGGTTGTGCTGAGGGAAGCAGGACCTGCCCAATTCTGCTGGAGCTGATTATTAAAATTGCAGCAGGTTTCCAGAGCAGCTGATAAAAAACTGCATCTGCAAGCTCCTTCTGCCCTGGTGCTGCCAGGCTTGGCTGCTGCTGCCCAGCCTGGAGGGCTGGATGCAATCCCTGGCCAGCCAGGGCAGCTCCTGCTGTTCCTGACTCCTTCCAGGACAGCACGTGCTGGGAAAGGCTCTGGAGCCCTTCTCCCCTCCTGTGCATCCAGCTTGGGTTTGGCACATCCATCATCACCCCAGTGCTGCTGAGGGTAACTGGAGATCAGGCACCTCCACACCCTTGCAGATTCAGCTCCTGCATGCCCCAGAGTGCCAGGAATTGTGTTTGGGTGATGCAAGGGGCACTGTGCTGCCAGGGAAACCCAGCAGCAGCTCCCAGCCCCAGTGGCTGGGTCCTGCAGGGATGTGTGCAGGCAGGGGTGAACTGGCAGAGTGACACAAGTGGGTCAAGTCACCTCTTGGGTGTTCCAGGTCAGGCACTGAGAGACAAATAAGCTCCTTCCACTGCCTAAATTACAAGTGGGTAACTTCCTGTCCTGGCATTTATCCCTGACTCAAGGAATGTGCCCCAGAATGGCTGAGGAGGACCCAGCCAAGTCCTTCAGGTGGGGGAAAGCAAGTCAGCAGCCCCCAAACGGCCTGGTGTTGATGTCTCAGTGCCTCCCCTCGTGACCTGCTGCAGGAACTCTTCTCCAGGGATAAAGCCTAGGAGAGAAGCAGCCAAGCCCTTGTGTAGTTTGTGGTTTGGCCTGCTGCCCACTCTGCCCTTCAAGCAGGAAATTCTCAAAGGGAAGGGAGTGCTTTGAGAAGCTCCCTGCAGACTCTGCCTGCTCTGCTTTAGTCACAGCTCAGCATCAGGTCAGCTGGCTCTGCTGGAAGCTGACCAGGCAGACTGATGGCGCCTACAGAAAGTCTTTAAGCAACTTCTCCACCTTGATAATTTTCCCCTCATCTTTTTTTGTCCTTTACGTCCTTGATTGAGGTTATTCAACCCTGAGATAATGCACTCCTGATATCACTGAGATGGGAGAGACAAGCAAGGAGCAAGAGATCAAAGCAAGAAGAAGAAAGAGAAGATGCTAAAGGCAGGAGAAGAAAGAGGGGGAGATGCCAAACACTTCCTTGATCTACCTACTTTACATACCCGGTACAGAGTTTCAGAAATCCTTCCTGTAGGTAATTTTGGGAGTTCTGGGGTTACCACGTAGTCCCCAGACAGGGGGAGGCTGTGGAAGGGCATCCTCCTTCCCCCAGCTGAGGAAGCAGCTGGGAAGGTGCATCCAGGAAGCCCAGGAGGCCCTTGGCACCTGCGAGCGCTGGCTGGGAAAGCGCTGCGGGTTTAACGCATCCTTCTGCTTCCCTCTGCTGGTGAAGGAGGGCGGATGGAATTCCCGAACGCCCGGGAGCAGCGGGAAGGGCAGCCAGGAGGGGAGAGGGGACACCCCGGCGGGATCCCCGCACAAGGATGAGCTGCACCGAGTGCCGAAGTGTGCGCCTGAAGAAATGCCAGGGGGGCTCGAACACCCGGACAAACAGGGCCAGGGCTGCTGGGACGGACACAGGGAGGTGGCACAAGTGAGAGCATCCACCCGAGTCATTTCCAGGTTTAAACCGTTCATGGTGCATTGCCATTTCTCCTTCTGTTATCAGTTGTGATTATAAAGTTAATTTAATGACCTTGATCTAAATTCGTTGCTATTTTTGTTGGAGAACGGGATCATTACCAGTGTCAAAAAAAAAAAAAAAAAAACCCTCATAAACTTCAAACATTTTTGGTTATACTGAAATCCCTTTGATTGAGGCTTAAATCTCTTTCCCCCCCCCAGTTTGAGATCCCTTTCCTGTGGTGTTCATAAGGAAATCTTGAAACCTAAAAAGAGCAGCCAAGGACAACAACGCTGAATATGGAGATGCAAGAAACATGTGAACACCACAGCAGCTTTCCTTTGAAATGGGATGTGTAAGATAAAGACAAATCCAACATTAATGCAGCATTCCTGCCAGAAACCCAGCAGTCACTCCTGCGTTTCATTTCCCTGGTTTATTTAAAAATACCCTTGGAAGCACTGCTGTTGATGAATGTTTTGTTTGATTGCATTTCTTATTCCCTTGTGCTGGTTTATCCCCAAGAGGAGGAATTTTGGACCTGGAACTCCTCTAACCCACTGTGGCTATAAATAATTCCAGATACCCCTTGATTTGCCCCAGTACCAAACCCTGGCTGTGCTTTGGTGTGGCATGGTTGATGTTTTTAAGTGCTGTTTATTTTCAGGACATGGCACCGAGTGGTGCTGTTCTGCCAGAGGTACCTTGAGCTCCGCAGCATCCCTGAGCCGGAAGGGCGGGGATCCGGCCACGGCCCACACGTTCAGTGTCACCACTCAGGGCAGAGCCGGGATTTTGTTTCTAAGCTCAGTCCCAGCTCTGAACGTGCAGCAGGGCCGAGGCTGCAGAGCTGGCTTAGCTCAGCCATGGCCTTTGCTGTCTGCATGGAGAGAACCGGCACTCGGGGGCGAGAGGAGCCCCGGTGAGGGATGAGCTGAGGGATGAGGTGGAGCTTCCAGGGCCTCACCTGAGGCGCCACCGGAAGTCGCCTCACGCCCCAGCCCCGCCCAGGTGAGGCGGCGCGGGGTGCGCTGGGAATGGCGGTTACCTGAGCGGTTGAGGCGGCGCGGGGGGCACCGGGGAGATCCCCGACCCTGCTCAGGTGCGGTGTGCGGTCTGGGGTCTGTATCCGCCCGTTCCTGCCCGTTCATCCCCGGCCCTCGGCGGCCCCGGGAACGCGGACAGCCGGTTACCGAGACAACAGCCGCCTCAGCTCTCCTCCAATCACCGTGCCTGTTACTGTGAGCAGGCGCCCAATCACAGCCGAGCTCTCAGCGCCACGGCGGCTGGTTTAAGGTGGCTCGCCGGAGACGCTTAGCGCATGCGCCTTAAGGCGGCTCCGGCTGCTGTTCGCGCCACTAGGAGCCGCGCACACGGGGAGGGCGGGAGGAACGGGTCCCACCGGGGCAAACCGGAGGATGACGCGGGGCCACGGCTATCCCTGCAGCTCTGGCCCGGGAAGCGCTCCGGGCGGGGCCCGCGGGACCGCCTTGTCCCGCCCCAACCGAGCGGCGGAACGCCGCTTCTTCCGCCCGGCCCCTCAGAACCCTGCGCCCATTGGCTGGGCCAGACCCCGCCTTCGCGCGGCAGCCAATCCTCGCTCTCACCTTGGGGCCGGGCCTTTGATTGACAGCGCTGGAGACCAATTGGATGCGCCGGGCAGGAAGCGGCCGCGGCGCTCGACCGGGAGCCGGAGTTGGAGGCCGGGACCGGGCCGGGGTCAGCGGTGGGGCCGGTGAGCGGCGGGGCCGGGCCGGGGTCAGCGGTGGGGCCGGTGAGCGGCGGGGTCGCGTCGGGCCGGGGTCAGCGGCGGGGCCGGTAAGCGCCGGGGCCGGGCCGGGGTCGCGCCGAGGGGCAGGGCAGGGCAGGGCAGGGAGAGCCGCCGGGCCGGCGCACCGGAGGGTTGGTGGGAACAGCCCGTGTCCCGTGTCCCGGCCCGGGGTGTCGGGCGCCCTGCGCTGCCCGGGCAGGGTCGCTGGCGGTGGAGGCGGATTTGCTGCCCCGTCCCCGCACCGTGGGTGGCTTTGCCCGTCCATGGCGGTTGTGCCCCACGCTGGGGCTGCCCGGGAGCCCGGGACGGTCGCACCCCGCGGGATCCGCTCACACCGGGCGGGGGCGGCGCCGCTGCTCCCCAGGCACCTGCGGCGAGCTCGGCCCGGGGAACCGGGGCTCGGAGGAAGGAGCTTCGGGGAGGAGGGACATGAGAAGCAGAGCTTGGAGGACTTGAGCGCCTTTGTGGTGCTGTTAAATGCCAGCTGAGTGTGTCACCCCTGGGGCACAGCCAGTTCACAGGAGCTTGTCAAGCAGAGTCTCTGAATTTCTGTCCAAGGCTTTCTAGGAAGACATTTAAAAGCTGCTTTTCTTTTTTATGTGCAGCTGTGAGTTTGATTCCAGGGGCGTTTCTGTGCCTGTCTGTCATTGCAGGTTTTGGACCACTGATTTATTTGATCTAATTCCCTGGGTTTTATTTCTTTTTTTTCCCCTTAGATTCATTTTGAAGGAACATAACCCTGCTGTCTCACTGACTGGCTGGAAGCAGTGGCTCATCTACTCCTCTCTGTGCCTGTGCTGCCCACCCTGAGCCAGGGCAGGGGAAGGGGAGCAGCAGGACTCGTTTGTGCTTCCCTGAACTTGCCCAGGGGAACAGGATGGATGGCAAGGAGCGGTACCAAACGTTGGCTCCAGCAGAGTCCAAGTCTCTTCTTTAAAGAGAACTTCCAGCATCAAGAAAGCTGAAAAGCAAAGAGAAAACCCCAAAATGGAAGGAGGGAACAGCCCCAGCCTGCAGCTCCAGCAGCTCCCGTTGGCCACAGCAGCAGTTTCTGTGCAGCCACACACAGACTCCTTCTCCTACAAGGTCAGCTCCCCACCCCAGCAGCGAGGTTTCCATCCCCTGGGGCCCTGATTCTGGAATGAGCTGATCATGATGCTGCTTTGGGGATGTTTTCTGCAGAAAGGGCTCTGTCTTTGAATTCAGTCATTCCTGGGGTGTCCTATCCTGTGCTGAAGAGAGAGAGAGAGAAATTCTGTGTCTGCAGAGCAGAGGAGCTGGAGGAAGGTGTGGCAGGGGAAGGTGTGGAGGTGTTTGGGTGCACTGATTCCCACAGGTGCCCTTTCAGCCCAAGCCACGCAGCAGTAACAGAGCAGAGCTCCTGGTTTGCTCTGTGTGTTCAGGTGTTTGGATTTCATGGGGTGAGCTCACAGCAGAGGCTGCAGCTGGCTGGGACATGGGGCTGTCATTCCTCCTTGTTCTCCAGCTGGGAGCAGAGAAATTCCCTCTGAATCCCTCATTCTGAGGGTGCTCAGCGAAGCTCAGCAAAAAGGGCTTTTATTTCCCTTTGAGACCACAGTCCTGGGCCCTTGTGGGAGTTGACCCAAGTGCTCAGAGAACTCTGCACTGTGGTCACACAGTGACATCCTCCTGCCACCTTCTCTCTCTGTCCTAGGAACCTCTCTCAGGTGGTTTTGAGTGAAGCTCTTTGGGTGAATCTTCTTTTTGTGCATTCTGATAAAGAGTTTTTTTGTTTTGCTCCTACAAATTTGAAATCTGGAAGTTCCTCTGTGTATGAGAAAATCAAGATTATTTCATTTATTCCTGTTGACATCTGAGTGTGAGCTGGGTACTCCCAAATCAACCCAAGTAAGGACTGGGCTGCAGGAACACTGCTAATGACATTTAATGAGGTTTAGGCACTTTTGGGAGCACACAAATGTTTGGTGGCCTCAGGCTCTTCTCTTCAGCCCTCCTCTGCATCTCCTTTGTGACTCAGCCTGCTTTACATCCTTCCTTCATTTCAAATTCCATCTTCAGAGCGTGAGAATTGTTGCTCAGCTTTGAATGCCAGTGCAGAAGAGGTTGGGAGCTGTCAGCAGTCTCCTGTGACTTTGAGAATAACTGGTTTATACAAAAAGCAGATTAAAATCTGTGATAATTGGGCTGCCTCATCACATGGGCTGAACCAGCAGCTGTCACAACTGGAGAAGAGCAAAATAGTTGGGAAGCAGAGGTTCCTCATCCATTCTCTGTCGAATTCCAGGGCAATAAAAAAAAAATCCTCATAAATGAGTTTTTCAGAGGCAAGAATGAGTGATGGTGTGGGGCTGGTTTAGCCTTATCTACCTCCTCTCTGAGAAACTGCAAACTAATTGAAGTCTCTTGGAGAAAGTGGCTGTTGAGTCTTATCTTCCCCCTGAGTTCACAGGTCTGGAGCACAGGCACAGCACTTATCTGAGCTGCCCCAGATCAGCAGGAAGGGAGGGAGATAAACAGCTTGTATTGGCAGCTGGGTGTTGGAGCAGATGACCTTTAAAGGTCCCTTCCATCCCAGGCCATTCCATGCTTGAGGAATGGTTTAAAAGTCTTCTCTCCTCCAGAGTGTGCGAGCCCCTCTGGGTTCCTTGGCTGACTTCAATAATTGTGTGTTCCCTTGGTTTTGCAGGAGAACTTGATTGGGGCACTTCTGGCTATTTTTGGGCACCTTGTCAGCAGCATTGCCCTCAACCTCCAGGTGAGTGCCCCGAAGCAAATCCTCATCCTGCGCTGAAATAAACAAGCAGACTGACAGAGCTGCTTTCTTTGTGTGTTCCTGCCCAGAAATACAGCCACATCAGGCTGGCAGGCTCCAAGGACCCCCGGGCCTACTTCAGGACCAAGACCTGGTGGAGTGGATTCCTGCTGCTGCTGCTGGGGGAGCTGGGAGTGTTCTCCTCCTATGCCTTCGCTCCTCTCTCGCTGATTGTGCCCCTCAGCGCGGTGTCTGTCGTGGGTAAGGAGCAAGGAGCCCGAGTGTGTTCCCCTGGGACGTTCCTGACTCCACAATTCACTGTTTCTCTCTCCTTTTCTTTTTTTCTTTTCATAGCTAGTGCAATCATAGGAATTATATTTATTAAAGAAAAATGGAAGCCCAAGGAATTTTTTAGTAAGTTCCACAGTTCCTTTTCATTTTTCCTCTGTGTTTACAGTTCATCACACACAGCATGGGCCCTCAGGAATTATAATTACAGGGCTGGCAAGGTCTCATTAGCACCTCTTGGATGAAATGTGTCATGTCCTCCACTGTTTATTACAAATGGAGATCTTTTTCCTGGCTTGTGCCAAATCCCCTGAACCTCACAGCATTTAGAAACAGGCTGAAGCTGCAGCACAGGCACAAGGGAATGAATTCCATGAACGTGGAGGTGTTTGCAGAAGTGGGAGAGGGCTGTGGGCAGCGCCAGGCAGGATCCCAGATCTTGCAGCTTGATTAATTTAGCAGATGCCACCTGTACCAACTTTGTCTCAGCTCCCACACCCCCAGTGCCCCTGGTGCCTGCAGCATTTTGGAGGTGGGGCAGGAAGGGCAGCCAGAGGAAGATCCAGTGATGGTGCTGTGGGATTAATTCATGAATTGCATGCACCCCAGTCCCTCATTAACCCTGTGCTCTCCTGTCCCGTGCCTGCCCAAGGGCGCTACGTGCTGTCCTTCGTAGGCTGTGGCCTGGCAGTTGTTGGCACTTACCTGCTGGTGACATTTGGACCCAACAGCCACGAGAAGATGACAGCAGAAAACATCACCAGGCATTTAGTGAGCTGGCCATTCCTGCTCTACATGGTGAGGGGCCATGGAGGGTGGGGGTTTTCTCCTGGGGATGGTTTCATTGCCAGCATTATTTTTCCTTCTGGTTGCTACCAGTGTTCACTGTGTTCACTCATGAACCTGGGCCAGCTTTTCCAGGTGTCAGACACATGCACAGCTCCTTTGGTTTCTGTGAATTCTGGAGGATTAAATGTCTTTAAATGAAAATTTACTGGTGCCTGAATCTAGGCTTTTTCCACACTGACTTTCTCTGGGCCCTTGAATCTCTTATTGAAAATCCCATGAAATTTGTGTTTTAAGGAAGATAATTTTGGCAGTGCCCCAGGCATCACTTGTGGAAGCTCAGTGCAGAAAGCAGACTGAGATCTCTCCTGAGAACACTCAGTCAGGACTATTTGATCAGCTGCTTTACCATAAATCCAACACCAGAAGTGCCCTGTGTTTCCTGTTCTGCCAGCAGCTGCTGAATATCTCCTCCAACTGGAATCTGAGATGATGCTGAATTTGGTCTGTAATTGTGTGGGATCCCCATTTCCCTTTGATTTGCCCTATTCTAATGTTTGATTGGCTCAGAATCTCATTTACTGCCAACCCTGTGTGCTCTGCATCTCTGATATTCTCATTTCTCTTTTGTAGCTTGTGGAGATCATTGTGTTCTGTCTGCTCCTGTATTTTTACAAGGAGAGAAATGCAAACTACATTGTCATTATTCTCCTGCTGGTGGCTTTGCTGGGTAAGTTGATAGGACTTGTAAGATCTTTAAACAGTAAATTGAGGCATGCAGGAGATTTAATTAATGCTATGAAATGCACAAATTTCCTCCAGAAATGTTCCTGAAGCTGATGTTTAGGATCTTTGCAAAGAACCTTTGAACAATTAAGGCTTATTCCTCATCAGACAAATAATCTGCCAAGCACAGAAAGTGCAGGTTATTTATTAATGTTCTTAATTTTAATCTGGGCACACAAAGGGTGGCAATTAGTGTGTGAGGAGGGCTGAGCCAGTGGGTGAAAGAGAGGATTTGACCTACAAGGATTGTCTTAGCTCTGGTAAGATTTGCTGTGGGGTTAAAGAAAGGAGCAATTCTCTGCCACCCCAGCTTGTCCCTGTGAAACTGAGTCCCTGGTGATTCTGATATCCCACAGTGGGATCCTGCAGTGATTTTGGATTTACACATTTAATACTTTTTAAAATGGAAACTGTAATCAATTAAACTTTAAAAAGGATGAGTAATGGCAAGTCTGCCGTGCTGAAATCTGTGTCACAGTCCTCAATTTTTGTTTATGCACCTTCAGTTCCTGCAGTGTCTTTTCTTTTACTCTTTTTTGGTTTTTTGAGCCCTTTGGGGCTGGATTTCAGTGGTGCCTCAGAGGCTCCATGAATTACAAAGTAACTGCCCTCATTCTGAATGGCCCAACTTTCAAGAAAGGAAAGTTCTTCCTGATTCTTGTTTTGGAGACTTCTTTGGCTTTATGAACCAAACCAAATGGAAAATTCTATCCTCCCATCCTGTAATTCCAGAACACTCTTTACAACAGCAGTGAATGCCCCCAGCTCTGTAGCTAGAGAAGGGTTCAGTGATTACTGGAGGTTGCTGTGCTGGGTTTGTGGGGATGGAAGGGGCAGAGCTGGTGGCAGACAGGCAGTTTGCACGCCTTGTCTGGCCTGGCAGGAGGAGGGGAGGTTTCTGGGGGTGCTGGGGTGTTTGCAGCCTCCTGCAGCTGCCCCAGCTGTGTGTGGTGACCCCCAGGTTCCATGACCGTGGTGACAGTGAAGGCTGTGGCTGGGATGATCCTGGTGTCCATCCAGGGCACCCTGCAGCTGGACTCCCCCATCTTCTACATCATGCTGGTGTGCATGGCTGCCACAGCCATCTACCAGGCCACGTAAGCACTCCTCTCTGTCTCTGCAATTTTGGGGTTTGGGTCAGGGGCTCTTTGGTGCCATGCCAGAAATACCCATTAACATGGAGGAAAATTATCCATTCTTTGCTGGGATCTGGGGGGCTCTTTGCTTTTCCACAGAGGGACACTACCAGGCGGTTTTCATGCCACCATTCAAGTATTTGCCAAACAGTTTTAGGACTGAAATGGTGGCCAGTCACATGCAGTATCTGCACTGCCTAAAATCAAAGTGCAGGATCAGTGTTGTTGAAAATGTGTCTATTTTTAGGGGTTTTTTTCCCCCTTTGTACTTGCAATAACATAAAAAGCTGGTAGCAGCAGGGATAAAAGGCTTCTCAAAATATGAGGGACACTCTGGCCCTGAGGTTGGGGCAGTAATTTCAGTGCAGCCACAAACCTCCCTCTTCTGTCCTTTTAATTCTTTCCAAGGCTTGCTGCTGCTGCTGTTCAGTGAGGAAAAGAATGAATTTCCTTAAATTTATGCATCACTTGTGAAAGGTGTTTCCAAAAAAAGGATCCTTCCCAATCAGCCCCTGTTGCCTGTGATTGTGTTGCAGGTTTTTAGCTCAAGCCTCCCAGCTCTATGACTCAGCTCAGATCTCCAGCGTTGGCTACATCCTATCCACCACAGCAGCAATCTCAGCAGGTAACTGCACAAACCTTTCTAAAAAAAGGGCAAAAGATTTTGGGAAATAATCCCCCAGAAGAAGGTGAATGCTAGCAATATGATGACTCTTATTTTTTTGTTATCTCTCATCTGCACTGACTTTGTTTTTTTTTTTCCTTTTTAAAAATGTGAATTATCCCAGTAGACTGTTAAAATTTTCTGTTCAGTGCTGTCATTTTGTTTAAAGTGCAGGGGAATTTATTTGAGACTATTCCTCATTCAATATGCGTTCTTACATGTGCAGGTAAAATATTTCCTAGTTATTTATTTTTGACTTTATTTTCTATACATTAAAAATGCAAAGAGGCAGAACATGTGTTCTGCTGCCACCCAGGACACCAGGGACACTTTTAGAATTTGGAGCTGTTTGTTGTTGTTTGGGGTCAAGAGTTTGCATCTTTTTATAGTTAAATCCAATTTGTTTCATCATTCCAAAATAGTCCCTCTTGTTTTTGCTGCACGGGTTCATTTATATCTCTGTTAGTGACACCAGCAGAACTATTTTGGTAGCGAAACTCAAAAAGATTTGTCAATAATTTGTGTTAAAATAGAAATCAGGACACCTATTTTCAGATCATTAAATAAACAAAGGTGCTGGCTATAAAAATAGGAATCCTGGCTGATGTGGGTTCTGGCTGAAGGTGGAATTGGGAAGATGTAATGAATGATTTCCTTTTCAAGGAGCAACTTTTTACCTGGACTTCATGGGTGAAGATGTGCTCCACATTTGTATGTTTGCACTGGGGTAAGTGCTCCAGGTTTCTTTGACAGAAAACTGTTGCTTCATGTGGCTCAAATTTTAAAAATATAAATTTGTTTTTAAAATACCTCTCTGTCAGAGCAGAGAGTGGCCCTTGGAGCTCAGTGTTGTGTTTGGAAAAAATCATGTAACCCTTGGTAATGCACAATTACACAACAATTAATCACTAAATCCTGGGGATCAGCTGGGTGCTCAGCATATGGCTTGGTTTTCAAGCTGCCCCTGCTCATGAATCTGGAAGAATTGTAAAATAACCCAAAGAGACTCTCTCTGGGAACCTCATTTCAGATTTTGCACCTTCCCTGAACTGTGCCTGACTTCTGGAGTTTTTAGAGCATGGAGAAGGCACAATGCAGATCTGATCAGTAAAACATTTCCTGTGTAACTCAGTGTTTTGGTGTAATTACCTCTCCATAATCAGGGGACATTCTCAAATGGCTTTTAGATAAGTACAGGAAAAAATCCCCAAACAATTGGGAGATCATTGTTCTGAGCTGCACTTGCTCTGTGACAATCCAGATCCGTGGTTGCTGGTGTGTTTACAGGGAGCCTTGGAAAGGTCAGGCTGCTAAATCCTGGAATCCCATCAAAGCAAAACCAAATGTTGCTTTGCTTCCTTTCTCCTGCGGTTAGCCAGGGTTAATTAATTAATTAACATGAAAACTTTTCCCTGTGTTTGATAAAGGTGAGGTTGTGCTGGTTGCTGGGGGTGTTCCAGTCTGCTCAAGGGGGCTCAGCTTGGACACTGCCCTGGAACTCTGCCTTGGCAGTGCCTGAACTGCAGCTCTGAATTCTGTAGGGAGCAACAGGGAATATTCTGTGCCCTCCCTTGCCAGGCATCTCAGTGATCCTTTCTCCTCCCTCAGGTGCCTCATAGCATTCCTGGGAGTCTTCCTGATCACAAGGAATAGGAAGAAGCCTGTCCCCTTCGAGCCCTACATCTCAATGGATGCCATGCCAGGTGACCAAAGTCCAGGGCTTCATCACCCTGTTCAGGAGCTGGGCTGCACAGGGAGGGCTCAGGCTTTGGCTCAGGGCTGGGTGGATCAGGCAGTTGTTACCTGAATATGAACTGGTTTGAGCACATGCTTGGGACTGGGCTGGGTCCAGCAGGAAGAACTGATTTCTGGGGATGGCTCAGAAGTGAGGTAGAGGAGCAGAAATTTTCTTTGGGAAGCACAGCTAAGCTCTCTGGTGAGCTGTAGGAAAGATCTGCAGCACTTGATGGATAACTGAGAGCCATCCCTCAGTCACTGGGAGCTTACTTCTCCATCAGCTGCTCCAGTGCTGAGCACAAACCCATCCTGTCTTTGATTTAACACCCGAGCAGCTGACGAGCCTCAGGGCCTGCTCACTTCCTGGCTGAACAGAGAGCAGCAAAAATGCACTTTTGTCCCTAATCTGTGCCTCTCTCCTGCAGGCATGCAGAACATGCACGACAAAGGGATTGCAGTGCAGCCTGACCTCAAAGCCTCCTTCTCCTACGGCGCCCTGGAGAACAATGACAGCATGCCAGAAATCTACACCCCAGCCACGCTGCCCATCGTGCAGGAGCAGCACGGACCCAAGGGAGTCCCTGCCCCTCCCTACAGGGTGCTGGAGCACAGCAAGAAGGAGTGAGTGACCTTCAAGGACTCATGGGAGTTGTCAGCAGCTTGACCTTTATTTATTTACCTGTTCAAATAGAAGCAAGCATAAAGCTGACTTTGAGAAGAGTTTCAAGCTCGTCTGGAGCTGAACTTTCCAGGCTGATTATTAAAATAAACAACTTTTTCTAGTGGGAAGTTGAAAGCACTTGGCAGGAAGCAGATCCCAGATCTGCACAGAATTCTGCTGGCTGGGAGTGTGGAATGATGGACTGGTGAGTGCAGCCCTGTGGAACTGATGGGAGAGGAGATGCTGTGGAAGTGACTGTGCAGTTTTCAGCCCTGCTGGGAGTGGTTTTATCTCCAGACAAGTCGCTCACAGAGAGGAGGACAGGATTTAATCTTTCATTTACAGGGACTGTGACAGATTTCCAGGAAGGCTCTAAATCCTGGTGTGACCATGGGGCTCCCCTGACACAGCAATACAATAGAATTGTTTTGAAGCACCAACACTGGAACTCACTGTGCCTTTAGAGCAGCAGAACTGCTGAGAGTGAACACTTTATCCCTTCAAACCACCAATTTTGGGCACTTCTTGTGTTGGACACAAGCACTGAGGATGAGGGTTGTTTTTAGAGCACCACTGGGCTATATGGCTTAGAACAAAGATTATTTGTCACTTTTCTGATTTCATAGCAGGAACTTCAAGTTGGATTAAATGGTGCAGAGGGAGCACTATAAAGGATGAGGACAAGGAGAAATGAGAAAGATGTGACTGTATCTGGTGGGGAATTTATGTAATTTTGGACAAAATCTGAATTCTTTATCACGTTTATTTATTTTCTTTCTGATTGAGGCAGGATTTCCAACTTTAGTGGTCCCAACTACTTAAAGGTGTTGAGGTTGCTTAGTTGAAAAGCTCAGTTTAGGTGATGTGAGCTGGGGTCCTCCCCCTTTTTCTTTCTTTAAAAAAAGGAAAAACAATACTTGTCTACTATTGTGGATGACCTAAGGAGAGAAGTTGCCCAGCACTCACTGAGGCCTGTGAGGATAATGGAGCTTTGTGTACTTTGATATTTATCTTTCCAGCTTCCAGGAGATGGCCAGGAGCTGATACTGAGGGAGAATGGACACAGAAGGGGAGCATGGGGAACTGCCCATGGAGGAGAAAGTACATCATTCACTGGTTATCCTGGCACTGTGATAGCACTGGCTGCTCTAAAACTGGGGCTTTTTCTGGGAAACTGAATTTTGAGTCCACTCAGTGTGGTCTGGGCTGTCTGCACAGTGGAGTCTCCAGGACCCTGGAACTTTATTTGAAAGGAATAGTGCTCGTGTTCTGTGTATTTTTAAGTGATTCTCCCAATACCAGGGAGTTTGGGATTGTCTTAGATTTGGAATAGTGTCTTTCTGCATTTATTTATTTTTATTTATATTTGTTCAATTGACTCATGGCCAGTTTCTGTTCCCACTACCAGAAATTCCCAGCAACTCCCCTGACCTGTACATGATTATTATAGGTTCTTGTTGTTGTAACTGACAACAGAACTGTTCCTTTGCATTTGTTTGCTTTGCCAGACTGATTCAATCTGGGCATGCTTTGGATTGCTTTGGCATTTTTGTGCAGCTTAGAAAAATAACCTTCCCCCTGCCCAGGGGAGGTGCCCTGGGGCTGTACCCAGGTTTCTTCACCAGCTGGACACAATTCAGATCTTATCAGTGGCATCTCCTGCACTGCAACTTAGGAAACCTCAAGAAATAACAGCTTTCCTTTCACCCTCATACTTGATTTGTGATTAAGCAAGATAAGGATGTTGATGGCTCCTGCTGCCAGAGCATTCATTTGCTGGGGTGCAGTGACACTGATTTAGTGCCTTTGGATGTGGCCATCGACTGCTGGTGAATTTATGGGCAGCTTTTGTTCATTAACAATGCAGAATGAGGCACTGCAGGGAGGCTGAATGGGAAGGGCACAGGAATGCTGCCTTTCCTTATCTCTTCCCATTTCATCAACCTGTTCTGACCTATTGGTTCTGCAGCCACAGAACACAGAGTCTGAAAACAAGCCGTGCTACACCACACACTTGTTCCATGGCAATATTCTGTGTGCTTAATTAGGTGGTCTGAAATAATTCAGGAGGGCCTCAAAGGCTGCTGACAGCCAGATCAGGATGGTCCTGTGTGTCCCAGCGCACTGGTCCCAGCTCTCAGCAGGGACTGGAGCACAGACTTGGCAGCCATGGAGCCTGGTTTGGGTTTTCCTGCTCAGCACAGCCCTGAGAGATGGACACAGAGCCAGGGGACAGAGCTGCTCTGAGGTGGCTGTGCTCCCCCCAGGCTGCTCTCTGGCCTGCTCAGGGGTGGTTTTGCTGTAAAATCCCCAATTCTCCTGAGCCCAATTCCTGCCCTGGCTCCCTGCACAGAGCCCTCAGGTGTCAGCCCTTCTCTGAGTGAAACTGCCCCAGCCAGGAGCTGAGCTTTTGTGCTATTGTGTGGCTTTGGCCCTTTCTTTGCAAAGATTCTAAAGGCAAGCCTTGCTCCAAAGCTTTACATAACCATGTTTTATTTACACAGGCTCTGTGTGCTCAAATAATTCTACTTAATTATGACAGTTCCCTTTACCTGCAGCCACAGGGAAATCTTCCTTTGTTTGTTTCTGGAAACTTCCCTGCCAAAGGCCTCCTCTGGAGGTGGTGTCTGTTTCTCCAGCACATAAATCACAATATTTTTGATCACTGTGCCACAGCAGTGGAGCCTGGGGTGTTCCTTGGCCATGGGCCTCAGCTCCATGACTGATGTAGGGGTTGGACTGAGGGACTGCACCTCACTCCTGTTTGCTGCTGCTGTTCAACACTGGAATCTTAACATGGCGTTGGTTTTGTTTGGTGTTTTTAATATTTTTATTTTATGCACGTTCCTCTTTCTTGCTTTTTCTCCCAATCTTCCAAAAATGTTATTTTCTGCTCTTAAGCCTAAGAAAAGGCATGAGCAGGGCCCAGAGAAACCAAGTATCTTGTTTAAACTTGACTTAAGGACTCCTGTGCTCTTTCTGGCTCTTTCAGGAGCGAATTAAACTTCTCACCAACTTCTAGTCCAGAGAGGCTGAAACGGGGAGGGTTTTGCAGCCTCACACTGAGCTTTTCACAGAATATTTGTTAGTCTGAGTGACAGTGGCCATGCCTGGGACTGCAGCAAATATTTACAGCTGAGCAGCACAGGAAGGTTCAAAGGAGAGGAGCCCTGTGCCACATTCCAGGCTGAAAAATGATTTAAGTGTTGTCCAGCACACTCTGATCTGTGAATGTCAGCACTGCAGGGTTCGTGCAGGACCCCCAGAACCCAAATGGAAGGGATTTCTCAGCACCAGGAGCTGCTCCAGCCCTTTGGTGAAGGGGCAGTTCCTTGGGTTCATCCCTGCCTTCCTCACCCAGTGTGAACTGACATCTCTGGCCTCCCCCCGTGTGGCTTCTCAATGCACCAGAGCACTTAAAACATCCTCAGTGTGTATTTTATGTGTAACTGACCTCTGTGGAGCACAGCTGAATGTATAAAATGATCTGCCTACAGCGTTCTCCTGTTCACATTAAAATGTGTAAATAAATCAAGCTCTACACTCTTGCACTAGAAAGGATAACTGCTTCATTTTTCACAGGCAATGTTGCATGTCTGTTTAATTCTATTTGTCTTTCAGGTGAGACAAATGAAACCAAACTTTGAATAAAAGATTGTGCTAAAACCTATGGAATTCTGGTTTGCTCCATGCTCCTGGTAGAGCTTTCATTGACCAGAAATGTCTTGGGAGAAGCTGGCAGGAGTTAGGTGACTGCAGTGTGTATTGAAAGAGCTCTCTGTCTGTTTTTAACAGGACACTTGTAAATGAAATGCAGACTGTTACAGCATTACTAATGCTCCCAGTGTCACAGGAGTCTCCACATAGTTGGGGTCAGCTGCAGGAATTGTGCAATTTACCTTTAAAACTTCCTTTTACAGGGCTTTGGAAAAAATATTTTGCATTTAATATTTTGAAGAGCTTGAAATTATGATCCAAAGAAAGGTGTGGGGACACAACCCAAAATCACTGTCTTTTTGGTGGCCTGACTAGTGATGTTTTTTACTGAAATTGAGCTCCTCTGACACATCTGAACCTCCTGAGAATAGCCTCAGCCACAGGGCACCGTGTCTGGGGTACATTAAAGTGGCAATTTGGCTTAATCGACTGCTTGCCAACCTAATTAACACTCACCAGATGGGTTTGCAGTCCATGGGGAGAAGCAGAGGATAACCCTCAGGATACTTTTAATTAAATGTATCTCTTGGGGTCCCAAACCACAAAGGGAGAAAAGACAAACAACCCAAGGGCAGCCTCGGTGTTAGAGCTGCATTTCACTGAATCCTGGCTTCCCTAATCCCCAGAATTTCTGATAAAAGTGGCAGTACTTTGTTAACACCCACCATTCAGGGGTTAGTGGGTTATTTTACAAGTGTTCTAAGTGCTGATACAAAGATGTGCCATTGATGTCAGGAGTGTTACAGGAGTGCTACAAACGAGGTGTTATTACACGAGACAAAGTATTTTAAATGCCACTGAAGTGGACACAAATGTTGCAGTTAGTGGTATTAAAGGAGAATATATTGTTGCCCAGGGAGGAAAATGTGGTATTGAATCGATAAAGCAGGAGATTGCAGCAAGGGAGGGCTGAGGAGGGAGAGTAACCTGTTACACATGAATTTGCACTGCATCTGAATGGCAGAATGCCTTTACCTGGACAGGGGAGACTGATCCTACCTTCCTGAAGTGACATCTGCTGTTTTCTTACCGGGGAAAGGGACAAATCGCCTGGTAGAGAAGCCTAGCTCAGCATCTTTCTCTGTCTATTTCTGAAATTTAAAAGAAAATATTTCAGCCACAGAAATTTCACTACTTATATCACCAACCCACGCTGTCTTCTGTCTTTTCAAGCGAGGACGAAGCTGTTGAACTCAATATTAGTGTCAGTGAAACTCAATAGTTTTGTGTGGGTTTTTTGTGAAAAACCAAAGAAAGGATGTTGGTTTGTGCTTTCTTTATAGAGGTAAATGTGCACAGGCACTGATGTGTCACCCAGCTCAGATGATGGCTGTCTGAACCATCTCATGGCTGGATTAAGCTGTGATTTACTCCGAGGAGGACACAAACTGTCACTGTTCCCAGCTGGCAGCTGGCCGAGGCTGATGGCAGAGCCATCCCGACTAACGCCAGGGGAAGAATCAAAGAATCCCAGAATGGTGTGGGTTGGAAGGGACCTTAAATCTCATCCCATCCCACCCCTGCCATGGCAGGGACACCTTCTACTGTCCCAGGTTGCTCCAAGCCCTGTCCAGCCCGGCCTTGGACACGTCCAGGGATCCAGGGGCAGCCCCAGCTGCTCTGGGCAGCTCCTTCCTCCACAGCAGCCGCCAGCCCCTCGTCCGGAAGCTGCTCCGAGGGCGATATGCGGCATTTTTAAATAAATTCTCATCGCTCTGAGCTCAGCCATTCCCACAGGGACCCTGGGCGGCCTCTCCTCGGGGCCCAGCGGGCGCTGCGCTCCCGCCGCCTCTCCAGGGCTGGCTCAGAGCCGTGCAAACACCGCCCGAGGTGTCCCCGGAGCGCTCCTGGGGCTCCCCGTGAAACGCCCCGGGGAGGCGGCGGGGCCGGGGCCGGGACCGGGACCGGGACCGGGAGCGCGCGGCCCCTCAGCGGGGCCGGGGCATGCGCAGAGCCCCGACTCCCTCCCGCCTCTCTCCCTTCCCGCTCCGTCTCCCTTCCCCTCATCGCTCCCTCCCTCCCTCTCTCCATCCGGGTCACCGACCCCCCTCACACACCCCTCAGCTCCCGGGGACGGCGGGGGGAGAGAGACGCGCGCGCAGGCGCGTTCCCGCCGCCGCCCCGCCCCGGGACCCGCGGGCGCCGCGCGCTCCCGGTGCCTCTCCCGGACACCCGCGGGCGCCGCGCGCTCCCGCCGCCCCGCACGGACCCCGCGCGTCCCCGCCGCTCCTCGGGCAGAGCCGTCCGCAGGTGAGCTGAGCCGCGGCCCCGCCGGAGCCGCCCCCGGGCCGGGCCGTGCCGCGGGTGCGGGCGGGGAAGTTGTTTTCATCCTCGCTCAGGGCGGAGATGGAGCGTTTGGGGCTTTGTATTAAAGAATATTCGCAGCCCAGGCTCCGGCCCCCGCCCCGGGTTTGTCCCGGCGCGCTGAGCCAGGGCAGCTCCGTGGGGTCCCCAGGATTTGGAATCGTGGCGTGGTTTGGGTGGGAAGGGTTAAATCCCACCCAGTGCCAGCCCTGCCATGGCAGGGACACCTTACACTGTGCCAGGCTGCTCCAGCCCCAGTGTCCAGCCTGGCCTTGGCACTGCCAGGGATCCAGGGGCAGCCCCAGCTGCTCTGGGCATCCCCGCCCTCCCACGGAAGGATTTTCTCCTGTGCGCTCCCTGTCAGAGCAGATTGAACTGCTCCTGTGGAAATTGCCACTGTTCCCAGCCCTCACATTCCTTGAGCGGCGGGATGTGACTGTGAATGAGCTGCTGCTCCAGAGGATGCCAAGGAAAACTCCCCGGTGCCGGTGAAGAGCTACAGCTCCCCATGGCAGGAGCTGCTTTGCTTTCATTTCAGATGATTTTTTGCTTTCTCTGAAGCTGGGGAGTTTGTTTATAAGCATCTCCCTGTCAGCTGGAATTTAAATGATAAGCAGGTGTTAATGCTCAGAGAAAGGACTTAGTGAAAGGTCTGATCCCAGTGGCTTTAGTTCTTGGGATCCTTTAAATTGTGCTGTTTAATCTGAAATCTATGAGTGATCCAACAGTTTGCAATGAAATTGCTTATAATTCTATTGCTGTTAATACTATGATAAGAATAAGCTGATTGTAATAAATAACTTAGATTTACATATGTCCATTCACATCAAACACATTTATAGGATTCACTTCCTATAAACAGGAATCTCTCACATTTCCAAGGAGGTAAGTGAAGAAATTCCTTTTCCTGAAGTTTGGCTGTTGCACTGATAATCACCTTCCTGTACCTGTCAAGTTTGGAGTGTCCTTCTGATTTTGATGCTTTCTAATAATTGCACAGTAAATAGTTCTACCCAGTCTGTTCAAATATCACTTCTCATTGGGCTGTTACTCACTGTACTTCTTAATTAATATTCATACCTGAGTCTCACCTGTCTCATCCTGATGTCAGGGGGCTCCTGGAGATTTTTGCCTCGCTCAGTCATCAGGTGTTTTGAATTGATTTGGGAGAAGAAATGAAAAATCAGTTATCTTAGAAAATAAATAGAATTAGCCATGATGTTTATGCTTAAAAACAACAGAACTATGATGAAATGTTAATTAAAAAAGAAAGAAATACAAAATTATTGCAGTAGCTCCTATAGCCCAGTGTTGTCTGTGCTGAGCTGGGTTTGGTTTAATGTCAGTGCTGCCTGACTTTGTCCTGCACTGAGGCTCAGACCTGACCAAATCTCGAGTTGCTCTGTGTTTTCCTGCTCCATGTTTGATTCCCCATTCATCCAAGTACTGAGTTTACTTTCCAAACTCTCCTTTTCCTCTGCCAGTGTTGCTCTCTCCTTGCTGGAGGCCTCCCCATCCTTTGGGCTGTCAGAAAAGCAGAATTTGTGGGTTGGGTGGTTTGATCCCTCAGGAATGTGGGATCAAAACCAGGCCAAGGCTGGAATGCTGCTCCCAGTCCACCAGAGCCAGATGGTGCCTTTTGTTTTCACCATGTTGGCGCATTTTTGTTCCTTTTCTCTTCCCTCCTTGCATGAATCAGCAAGCACAAGAACTGAGGTTCCCACCAGCTGCCTGTTCTCCCAAATTTCCATCCTTCCTGCCATGCTGGGCAGCAGCATTGAGATCCCCAGGTGTGACTGGGGCAGTCGCTGTCATTAACCCAGTTAATCCCCCCTCGTTAGGCAACTATTCAAATGAGATCGTTGCCAATGAACCATCATATATTTACTACCTTCTTTTAGTGTTGTGTCACAAATAATCACTCTTTCCCAACCCAGATCTGGTGCAATTAACCTGTTTTTCTCTCAGCTAAGAGCAGTGTGACAACCTCAGGAGTTTTGCAGGGTTGGGTGGCAGAAGGTCAACTCCAGTAAAATTTTTTCTATTGTATAAAAAATTCTCTCCCTGATGTTTTTTTATTTAGTCTCTTGCTTATTTGCATTTTTTTGTCTTCCTTGATGTGTCTACTCCTGTAAGTATTCCTGCCTATGGGAAAGGTGTAGGAAAAGGACATTTCCTTACATCAGGAGATTTTAAATTTTGGAGAGGCTTTGGACAGATGATTTAACTCTGTCCACGTGCTGTCATTGATGAAATAAAGTTATTTTTTCAGATACCAGAGGACTGCTCTGATTACCCAGGAAATGGTTTTAATTATTAAACAAGAAATTGTTGCTCACTGTAAAGTGTGTCATGGAGAAAAGCTTCTAGAACAGCACTGTCATTTTGGATTCCTGTCAGAGCAAAGGGAGGAGAAATTGCAGTTTCTCGATGGGGTGACTTTATCTTCCCTTTGATGGAGCAGCAGAGTCCTCCCTCCATCCTCAGCAGGGGGAGGTGGTGCTGCAGATTCGTGGGGGACAGAAATTCTGTGCTGATTCTTGTTCTTCTTTGTGAAATGACTTGCCTTTAACAGTGGGGCAGGAAGCTGTGCTATCCTCACGTTTGGGTTTGGGTTTTTGGCTGGCAGGGCCCTGCTGGAAGCTGGCACCTGAGGAGCTGCTGAGGAGGGAGGATGCTCAGGGATTCCATGAAGTCCTGGAGCGACAGCCAGTCAGACCTGTACAGCAGCGACCAGGAGGAGGAGGAGCAGATGATTTTTGGAGAAAATGAAGAGGATTTGGAAGAGATGATGGATTTCAGTGACTTGCCTACCTCACTCTTTGCTTGCAGTGTTCACGAGGCTGTGTTTGAGGTACAGGAAGAGAAGGTAAGGGAGAAGGACTGTGAGGTGTTCTCAGTGTTCCATTGAACATTTTTGTCTGGATTTTCAGTGTAGTAATGCACATCATAATTGAGGGGAAAAAAATCTGTAAATGAGGTCTCTTGTGGATCAGAGAGCTGGTAAACTAATTGAATTTCATTATTGAAAATTATTAATTGGATTTCAGAACCATGAAATCGATTTTCATGACAATGCAGTGCAGCTGCAGCACTGAGCAGCTCTCGCTAGGTGGCACTTGGTGCATTCAGAGTTTCTGGGCTCATTCACATCGGTTTGCTCTTGGGATTCAGGTGTAACCAGTGAGACAAAGCTGTGCTGCCCTGAGTGTGGATTTACAAGCAGGGAGGGAGGTGTGGAATGTGCAGGTTGAGGTGATTCAGGAAATGGATGGGATTTGAGAGAGGACAGTAAAGGAAAATATCTTTTCATGGAGTGAGAATGTTCATTTTGCACCTGGAGAATGTTTGTGCTTCTCTCCAGGAAAGGTTTGAAGCACTTTTCACAGTCTATGACGAGCAGGTGACATTCCAGCTGTTCAAGAGCTTCAGGAGGGTGAGGATAAACTTCAGCAACCCCGAGGCAGCAGCCCGAGCTCGGATAGAGCTGCACGAGACCGAGTTCAGTGGGAAGAAGCTGAAGCTCTACTTTGCACAGGTACAGTGGGACACAGAGACCTTGTACCTCTGTCCTTGTTCCCTCATTCCTCCTTTGCCCATGAGCTTCATTTGGGGAAAATATCTGAGATCACCTCATTGTTCTGAGCTGTGCCAAAATTTTAGGGCACAGTGTTGGTTTTTGTCTTGAGCTGAGTTTTGTTGGGACAGTCACCAAACCAGACACACAGAGGGGTTGAAACAAAATAAGTGGGTCCCAAATTCTCTTTCTAAGAGATGCTTTGTCCCTGTTGCATTGGCACAGGTCCTGCAGCAGCCCCTGCACAGGCTCTGAGCTGCAGCAGCTCCCTGAGGTGTTGTACAAACAGCTGAACCTATTTTGTTTCTTAAAGCTAGGCTGAATTAAGTGCAGGACATGGATGTGCATGAGTGGGGAAATAAACCAAATAACAAGGGAATTAATATTTGTGCTCTCTGTCTCCTGGCTTTGCCTGCAGGTGCAGGTGTCCAGTGAAATTGGGGACAAGTCCTACCTCCTTCCTCCACAACCTGTGAAACAGTTCCTGATTTCCCCCCCTGCCTCTCCCCCAGTGGGGTGGAAACAGAGTGAAGATGCAACTCCTCTGATCAATTATGACCTGCTCTGTGCTGTCTCCAAGCTGGGGCCAGGTAGGGACCTTTACCTGCTTTTTTTGGTACTTCCCTTCAAAAGTGGCTATTGAGGGAGTTTATCTACTTGTCCTTTTCTGTGAGAAGAAAATGAGTCTCTTCTCTTTCTGAGCCTTCCTGGGAAATGTGGTGTTTGCTTTCTGTGAAAAGCAGAAAATGGGGAGGCTTGATGTGCTCAAATGCTTTTGTAGCTTTTAGTTTACAAATGGCACAGAAATATACAGCACAAATGATGTCACTTAGAAATGTGTTTGCTGCTCATGTTCTGATGTCTCCCTTCCTCTAAATGGCAATTAAAAGATTGATTGCATTCAAAGTGTGCTGTAACTGCTACAGGAACTGTTTTAAGGCCTTTGGTGAAGAGTGGAGGTTGAGCACATTAAAGATGGGGTGGGAATTAATGATTACTTGCTTGTGGTGTTGAAGTTAAGGGGTTTTTCAGCTAAATGCTTTTCCTTGGGGATGTTTTTAACCTTGCTCTTGCTGGCTGCTCCCAGGGGAGAAGTACGAGCTGCACGCAGGGACAGACTCCACCCCCAGCGTGGTTGTGCACGTGTGTGAGAGTGAGACTGAGGAGGAGGAGGAGATGAAGAACCCCAAGCAGAAGATCCTGCAGACACGGCGCCCAGACCCACCCCCCACCATCCTGAGTGACTCCAAAGCCTTTGAGTGTGCCCTGGAGGTGGGGGGGACAATGCCCTGCTAGAGCTGAGCCGCTGCACGTGGTACCAACTGCAGGCACCCGGCGAGTCCCTGTGTTGCTGTCTGTGCTGCTGCTGTAGGTCACAACAGATCTGACTCGTAGTTGTCTCTCATGTTCAAGATTTTGGATGCCAATGCTCTGACAAGCACTTTAATTTTAGGGACTAGTCCCCCCCCAAGTGTAGCAAATCCACCTGACTTGAAATAGTGACAATTAGGGAGTCTGGCTGTGTTTTGGTTTTTTAAGATGTTGCCCTTTGCTCTCTGTTGTACAGTGTGATGTTCCAAGTGCTGAAATAATCTCCTCCTGTCACGAGTGGGTTCCAGCAAGTTCCTTGTACAGCAGTTAAAAGCTGATCTGTCCAACAGCTTCCAGTTAATCTAGTGTTGAACACAAGTGAAATGCACTCTCTATGCTCAGATTCCTTGCCAGCTGAGGTGAGGGTTAACCTTTGCTTTTCTCAGAAATACCAGCTGTGTGTTTGTAATTTGACATGAGGCACAAATACACTGAGGAGCTGAATTCAGGAGGTTGGTGACTGCAGGGGGGAGAACACCAGAGGAAGAACCTCAGAGTCCATCACCAACACTCCTGCTCTGGTGTCTGTGGTGGTGCACTGACCCCTAATTAGGAGTTAATGACACTGGCAGAGTGAAATCTGGATCCAGCTGTTGAGTGTGCTGTGTCTGATCCTCTCTGACAATCTGGGGATGTTTGTTCCTCTCCAGTCCTTGGGACAGCCTCCACCTCTGAATAAATCCAGTGACTGTTAGGTCCTGGCAGGAGCTAAAACATCCAAGGGTTAATTGTTAACTTCTCCAGTCTGTTTTGTATTTTCAAAGACAATCAGTTGCCTGGCTTAGCCAGTTTTTATGCAGTTTCAGCCCTTGTTTGCTGTTTTTCATGAAGACTTTATCTGTGTGGCCTCCTGTGTGTCTGACAGAGCCTCTGCTGCTTCTGAGACCAGGATGCATCTTTTAGAATACAGATCTTTGATTTTGTGATCTTGTGTTAAGTGTTTTAGTAGGAGGAAAATATGCCTTGGTATAACAACACCTGCTCCTGTGCTTTTATGCTATTTTATAGCCAAACTTTTTTAGTCTAGACAGATTCTTCTTTTTTTCTATTTAAAAAGATAAAATTATTTGTGAACAAACCAGGCTGCTGATGTTCCTGTGTAGAAATCATTCTGAAATTCAGATTTTTCAGGTTCATTTCAGTGTGTTTCAGTTGTACCTGATGTGCTTCTTGAACTTCCAGAAGTGTTTTCACTTGACTGACATCAGGGGGAAAAGGAATGGGCAGGGATTCTCATGGATGTGGAGGTTTTCAACTCTGTGTTGTGCCTGCTCAGGATCCCTCCTGCCACCAGCTTCAGAGTGGGATCCCACAGGCAGATCCTTGCTCCAGAGACAGGAATAGGACAGAGGGAAAAGGTAGGGAAATGGGGTTTGTCCATCTATCACAGGTGTGGTATTTATGTATCTCTTCAGGTATTGAAGTCACTCCAAGCCCAGCTTCACTGTCTCACTGTTCCGTGGAATTAAAACAAAGGTAAAAAACCCAACAAAAACCTGTGTTATCCAGCAGGCTTATGGATTTTTGACATTCCAGAAGTCCAGGTTGGATTCTCTGTGGTGTTTCTATTTTTTAAATTATTTCATTTTTACCCCAGTGTAGAAGTTGCTGTAAGTAGGAGTAAGTGGAAAACCTTCAGAAACAATTTTATAAGGAGAATCAAGTGTGATGTTGTTGATGTATAAATGTGTAAAATGTGGAACAACATTCCAGCACTTTCCATTGTGTAAAGACACTTCAAATAAAACAATGCAGTGCCATTCACACTTGGGATTTGGACTGTGTTCCATCAGGACAAGGTGGATACTGAGATCTGTGAGGGTGCTGTCTGCTTCAATGTTCTCATGGGCAGATGGGATGGGGACCCCCTGTGCCTCGGACCCACAGGAGGGATTTGGGACCCTTGGGTGGGAAGGAGGAGCCAAACAGAGGCTTCAAAGCTTTAATGAAGCCATTGATCAATATCAGAAGTGATCCTGCTCCACTCCATGGTGACAGCCTGCTTTGGCAAATGAAGCTGGAATTTGCTTTATTTATGCCATGATTCAGTGCCCCCCACCAGAACCTGTTTCTCCTAACCACTGACCTGCTGCTGAGGGCTATTTTTAGCAGCAAGCTTGCACAGAGGCACCAACTCAGCCCTTTCTGAGCCTGCACTCTGTATAAATAAATACCCCAAATTCCTTTAGAACGTCCTCCTTGAGCAGCAGCTGAAATATGTGGTGTTTTCTTTGTGTTCTGGAGTTATGGGAGTACTTTGGTTTTATAAAAACTGAGAACCTGTGATTGCAGCTCCTCATTCTGCCTTGTCCCCTGGAAAGACCCTGTGCATAAAATTCCAACTGCTCCATTTATTCCCTGAAAGGTTTCATTTCCATTTTTCTCTGGGTTTGGATTAGGGATACTTTTGAGCCCAGAACCAGCCAGAAGTTTGGTTTGTGAATCTTACTGGGTTTTGTTTATTTGTTCCACTCTCGGTGTAACTCTTGCTAGGAGAGAATCTTGGTGTGGAAAGAGACCCCAGCCAAGCTTCAGCCCCTTGAGAAAATGCAGAGCAAGATAAAAGACTTCTCCTGTAGGTACTGACCCTGAGATGTGAGTGAGTGTGCACAGCTGTCCCTGCCATCACTCACAGTTCCAGGGAGGGTCACAGGGTCCAACTGCTCCATAAAACAAGAGCAGGGCCTAGAGAGTAGAAAACACTGTGTTTTAGATGTTCCCTAAGGTGTTAAAATCCTGCTCTGACCCAGGCTCTGTACTGTAACACTGGCATGCTCAGGCTTGTAGGGAATGTTTGATTCCCCTGGTGAAGGGAACATATTCCAACCATCAGCAGCATCGGGTGAGGCAGTGGGAAAGACATTCTGGCAGTCTGGCTTGCTCTTACATAAAACTTATAAAAAGAACCAATTCCTGTCCTCTGTGGCTCTGTGCTGGGATCCCAGGCACAGGACAGGGACTGGGAGGGCAGCCAGGCTGAGCTGTGCCCTCCTGCTGGGACAGGTCACCTCAGCTCCCTTCATCCTTCCCAGGGGGGGTCTGGTAATTATTTCTGAGGCTGTGGGTGCATGGAGGGCTTGATTTCACAATTCAGTTCCAAACTCAATCATAATGAATTTTTAGCTGGTTTTGATATCTGCTGTGATATCTGTTTCCTCTTGGTTCTCACTAAGACACTCCAGCTCTGCTGTACCCTGCCAGGGGCAGGCAAACTGCAGATTAACCTGCAGAGCTGTTCCAGGAGGAGTCCAAACCTGCTCCATGGTAAATTCACTGTGACTCCACACCTTGTAAGGCTGTGTCACTTCCTAGGGGTTGGTAATGCTGTAGTAAGCCTGGAGTTAATTCAGAGTTACGTTTTATCCTTTGATGTCCATTGACTTCATCAGGATTTTATGGAGCATCCCAGAGTCTCCTTTGGTCCTCCTTTAATGGGATAAACTCAGGGTTGGTGCCTGCAAACTGGGTCACTGATGTAACAATGTATAAAGATTTATTTATACATTTAACAGAGTATAAACTTGGTGTGTGGCTCTAGCTCATAGTAAAGGGCTACAAATTTAGGACCTGGTGAGGGACTAACCCTCGGGAAAGTCCCACCCTCTGCTGTCACAGAGGCTTTGAGAACTCACATTTGCTATTATTTGTGCTGCTGGCTGGTCACAGGGGCTGATGCCTCCATTCTTGTACTACTTAAATTGAGTTATTTGTTATTTTTATTAACTTACATTCATACCTCATCCCAGTTATGGCTGCTGACTGTTGAAAGAAGCCCCTTTGCTCTCCAGAGATACAGCCCAGAAAAGGCTCGTGGCTGGAAAACCACTCCTGCTCCCAGGAGAGCCTCGTGCTCCTGCTTGTTTATGCAGGATGGGACAGTCACTGTAAGGAAATCAATCAAGGGAAATGTATTCCCTTGGAAAGACGATTGGTGAGTAATCCCTGCTGGGATTTCTCTCTCTGGTTTTAAGGAGCTGCATGGGCTGCAGTGGGATTGAGGTAGGTCTTTGCAGCTGTACAAAAAATTTGCTAAATAATTGGATCTGGAAACTGGTTTCTGGTGAAAGAGCCTCTGTGGTTGTGTTCTATGGGTTCTGTGTGGAAATCAGCTTATGGTGGACATCAGAGTGAAGCATGAGCTGTGTTAAGGGCACAAATGTTTCTGGAGGAGGAAAGGGAGAGCTGCAAGGTAAGGAAGGACCTCATTTTTCATCCCAACTGGACTCTGGTCTTCCCAAGAAATCCACTGGAAATGTTTATGGACCATCAGGACCCCGCTGTTGCTGCCTTCCATAGGCAGGTGGGATTCTGGAGGGAGCAGGTTTCCTCCTGTTTCAGGATGCATTATAAGGGAGGTGGGTGATGTGGCTCTGGCTGCAGTGGGGCAGCTGAAATGAAGAACGGGGGGGAACATCTGCACAGCAGCTTGACAACCCTAAACCACGAATGGAGCCTGAATGAGGGCTGTGGCTTGTTCCTGTGGTTTCCTGGTTTCCCTTGGGAGCAGCATCAGGCCCAGGCAGGAGACAGACCCCTTTCTCAAATGTGATGGCCACAGGAAAAATCCAGACAGGGATTGTGGTCTCACTCCTCTGGAGGATAAAGCCAACGAAGTACAAGTTAAAGGCGAGGATTCCTTTCCAGTTTGATCCTTTTGATTCCATTGATGAGCAGACAAAACCACTCATTCTGTCTTTGGGCTGGATGTGCTTGGGATCCTTCTCCTGAAGTGCCTGGGAGACCTTTGGGCATCGAAGAGCCGCAGAAACCGGACTGTTCCCAAAGCTTGGGAACTCCCGCTGCGAGACGGGGCTTTATCCTCCATCCTCCAGCCGCTGCCCGGCGGGATCGGGGGCAGCCCCGCACGGGCCCGGGGAGGCGGCGCCGGGGGCCGGGCCGGGCTGGGCGGCCCCGGGGAGGCACCTGCGGCGGCGGGGCTGTGCCGGGGCTCCAGCCGCAGCAGCGGCGGGGCTGGGCTGGGCTGCGCTGGGCAGCTCCGGGCCGGGGAAGGGGCGGGAGCGGCGGAGGGGGCAGCCCCGCAGCCCCGGCGGGCGGACGGAGCCGGGAGCCGCTGCGGCAGCGCCGGAGCTCCGAGCCCGCAGCATCCTCCGTGAGTAGCGCCGGCTGAGGGTCGGGTGTAGGAACCGCTCTGAATGGGGATAACTGTAACCTTTCTGCCCTAAAACTCTGTTCCTCTCTGCCCCAAAGCTCCGCTCCTTTCCGCCGCCGTTCCAAGCGGAGGTTGCAGCGCGGTTACTCCGGGTTTGTGCGCGAGGCGCTGTGGATGTACCACGGGAAACGCGAGTTCCTTATCGGTACCTCCAAACCAGAAAGAAATAGAGAGCAGATGTCCTCGCACGTTTTGCTGTTCAATTGGTGCTTGGGCAGTTGTTCCATTAAGTGGGAGCCCGTAAGGGACGGGACTGGGACTGCTCTGGCGCGGTTTCCTCCTCGCAGAAAGAGCAGCCCGCGCGCTCATTGCATCGCCGGCGGTGTCCTTTCATCGCTGGGGACGCTCAATCTCTTGTCCTGACTTATTCAACCCTGGCACTATAAATATGGCTTTGGTGGTGGTTATTAGTTTGTGGGTTTGGGTTTTTGTTGGTTTGGTTTTTTTTTTTCTATACTTTTTATTTCTCCAATCTACTGAGCAGCGTGCTGGAAAGAGCTGGCAGAGTAATATTTAACAGGAAAAGAACTCGAAAGCTCAGAGCATTGTGTTACAGTTCACTGAGCGTCTCCAGCACAGAACAAAACTACACTGCTTGCATTATTTGGGAACACACTGAAGCTGCTGACAGGTTTAAATGGTGATTTCTGGTTTTTCCTGGTAATTAATGTATTTAATGCCCCAGGAAGTCCTTGCTAAAGGAAGCGTAGCTTTTTGTAAACAGCTTTCACTGATGGGATGCATTGTGCTGGGTGGCAGGAGGCGTTGATTTAGTGATTACAAATCAGGAGACAAAGGCAGAGCAGAGACCAGTGACTTCTGGGTCTGACAGAGTTATTGTCCCTCTGTGGGTGCCAGATTGGGGCACTGAGGGTTTGCCAAGGGGTTCTGGTGGACAGCAGGCTGCAAGTGTGAGGCATCAGCTGCTGTGTGTGTCTTCAGGGCTCTGCAGAGGGAAGGTGCCTCACTGATTTAACAAGTTGGCATAGGCCAGAAATCCTGGGACTGCCTCTGTGCTGCTGTGTGCAGCGAGAGGAAATGCATTTCTATGTGGATCCTTTGTACTGTTTACAGAATTTTTTACATATAGAATCACAGAGCAGGTTGGGTTTGAAAAGACCTTAAAGCCCCTCCAGTGCCATCCCTGCCATGGCAGGGACACCTCCCACTGTCCCAGGCTGCTCCAAGCCCCAGTGTCCAACCTGGCCTTGGGCACTGCCAGGGATCCAGGGGCAGCTGCTCTGGGCACCCTGTGCCAGGGCCTCATCACCCTCACAGGGAAGAAGTTTTTTCCCAATATCCCATCTAACCATCTAGCCATTCCATGTGCTGCCTGCATGAAAAGCCCCTCTTCCTCTTTTTTCTAAGCCCCTTTAATTGCTGGCTTTAAAGAAAACCTAATTGGGCCATGTGCACTTCACAGTCTGGTTTAGACACTGCTCTGGGCAAGTCAGTGACAAAAGTCAACCAAGTTTATATTTCCAGGCATGGCTTTAGAAATGAGGGTGTTCCTTTTGGGGGTCCTGTTGCCACTTTTTGTCACCTGTGGGATCTGAGGGGTTTTAGTACCTCTCATGATCTAAACCAGGCAGGTAAAATTACTGAGGAGTTTTTAGCTGCCTGCAGTTTGTGCCACTGTCTTTGTCTTGGCAAGGCAATGAACTGCTTTTAATGTGTGTTTTAGCAGCAGCTCAACCTGGGCAGCTCATGCCAGAACCTGAGAAAATGCTTATGTAAAGGTGCTGCCCTGACATGGGGACACTCAGGCTCACACAGGGAGGGTTGTTTGCCTCAGGCCACTTTGAACTTGGGCTTTTCTTTCCTCCTTCCTCCCTGTTTGGAGCCTCTCAAGGTAAACCCAGGCACGTTCAGGTCTCTCTGAAGGACGTTGTGTTTTTATTACTCCCTGAAATCACAGCTTGCCTCGATCCCTGGCGGTGTTCCCGGGGTGCTGGGAAGGTGAGGGCAGGAACAACCCAGTTCCATGCAAACCCCACCTTTTCCCAGGTGAAAGCACTGAGTCTGTGTCCTCCTAACCAGCACCTGCCTTCCCTGGCAGGGAGCTGCCTCTCCAAGTCCAGCCACCCTGGAGAAACCCTCAAACAACCCCCTCTGTTCCCTGTGCCCCCCCTGCCAGGTGCTGCTGACAGGTGAGCTCTGATCCCCATCTCCTCCCAAACAAACCCAGCCCAGCAGGGCCCCTCAGCTCAGTCCAGCAGGGCAGGGGCAGCAGGGAGGCTTTGGAAAAGGGGGCACTGCTCCCCCTTGCCAGAACAACGTATCCCCTGTATCTGCCAAGGTGTTTGAAATGGAAACGTGCCCAAAGCTGAAATTTATGGAAAGATTTCCAGCTCCATAACGTGGGGATGCAAAAATAACCAGCAGTGTGGAGAGTGAGAGTGAATGAGAGGCTCTGAGAGCCCAGGCAGGTGTGTGTGCACAGGGGGAAGTGCAGCCCTGTGTCATGGACAAAGAATGTCCTGTGATTACTGTATCAAAGTCCACTTCTTCTCCCCTGCTGAATGGCTTTTATCCAGCACTCCTGATTTTCCAAATGTTTTTCTGAACAGAGTAGGGTGCAGGCTGAAAATCAGTAGGTTCCCATGGATTTTGCTGGGTTTTTCTGGGTCTTTCTTGCAGCAGAGAATTGGTCAGGTGTAACCTGCTGATTCACAGGGCAGGAATGGAGCTGGGACTCCAGGTAAGAGCAGGACTGGCACCTTCCACCCTGGCTGGAGACACAGAGCTTGCAGCTCTTGACTTGCTACACAAAGCAGAAAAATCCCAACCTGCTGCAGTTTTCAAACTGCACCTCAATTGGTGCAGCCTGCTGGATAAATTAATCCCTTTCATAAACAGGTGGTTTCACTACGACAGTAAAAATTCTTTGGGTCTGTGTGACTCATGCACAAACAGCTCCCCATTCCCAAGGTGGTTTGACCCAGAAGGAAGGTAGGAAGGATGAATATTTCATGGCTTAATATTAAAATATTCAGCCTTATTTATTTGGAGTTTTAATTTTGATAGCCAGAGGAGGAAAAAAAGGCTTCTGTAGGTCTGGCATTTGGAGCCACAAGGTGAGAGCTGGATGTGTCTTTTTCTGAATTATGCCCATAGTCAGAACACTTGATCAGCTTTTCATGAAGAATCTCTTGAGCCTCTGCTGCCACTGGTTAAACCTTTTTCCATAGGGGAGGATGGGTGGGGAGACAGGAGCAGCTGTCCCTGAGCTCTGGTGCCTCCCAGGTTCCTCTGAGGTGTGTGTGAACCCTGTGCTGGACAACAGAGCTGGGCAGAGTCTAAACACAAAATATCTCAGCTGATGCTCATGCTGCTGAATTAACTTAGCCTTGGCTAAACAAAGGAATCATTCACTCACAGGAGAATGACCCAGTTACAGGCTTGTGGCAAAGTTATTTTGGTTTTTAGATGAAAAGAAGAAAACCAAACTTTTAACTTGAGAGGATTGGAGTATTTGAAGAGTGGCCCTTGCAGTTCTGATCCTGAATCCCAGTCAGAAACCAACCACTTCCCTTCCTGCTGCTTCCTGATCCCTCTCATTCCTCACTGACCTGCTCTGCAAGTTTTTAATTGGTATTAATTTTTATTACCAACTGATTTCCTCTGAATTATTTCTGGCTATTGTTTATCTTGTGCTGTGTAAAATTAAAGTTACCATGCCACACAAAATCCCAGGGGAGCACCAGAGTCCTGCCTGGCTGTACTGAGCAGCATCCGAAGTGGGAAACAGTTCCATATCAAGTGCTGAAGGATAATTTACTTTTCAAGGGGCAGCTGGAGTGTCTCAGCTCCGGGACTGGGAGCTGAGCTGGTTCCAGAGGGCTCTTTGAAGTGGTGCTCACACCCCTCTCAGGCTGAAGGAGTCCTTTAATGGCTCAGGTTTCCAGGGACACTTGGAAAACCCTTTTAAAACCAGCAAACATCCCGGCTGCTCTTTCCAGATGCACAGTTTTACCCACCAAAACACAGGCATGTTTTCAGCTGTGCCCTTGGAAGTTCATCCACTTCCAATAACAGACCTGAGCTGACACAGGACTGAACTCACAACCTCCTGCCACAGCCACGTTGCAATGTTCATGGGTTGGTGCTTGTCCTGCCACTTTTGGAGCTCCAAGTGAAAGGGTTAAATGGTTTCTCTTCTCCATGTTAGATGAATGAAGCTCCTTTAAATCCTATTTTATAATGGAGTTTTTAAACATTTCTGTGATGAGTTTTTCCCTTCCCTCAAGATATTGCTGAAATTTTGGATGCAGAATCCTTCACACTCTTTTGCTCAGTGATCTGAATGTCGACCAGAGGTGATACTAAAATCCCAAAGCATTTAAAATGCATTATTGTGTTTATATTTTATTTCATCCTATTAACACTTACCAGGGGATATTGTAGGCACATTGCTCAAGATTGTACTAAAGTTTCCATCATACCAATTTTGAATTTCCATTCCCTCAGCAGGGCCAGGTTTCTACCACAATGAAAATATAAAGAACCCCAGTTCAGTAAGCCTGCACTTGGCAGGCTCTGAGCCTTTGGTGGGCAGTTGTCTAATTAGCACTGTGAAATTTGGGTTAAGATTTTAGGAATTCACTCCTCTTTCCCCTCTGCAGCCAACTCAAGATGACGACAGCCACGCCACTGACCAATAACACTCAGCTCTCAGTGAATGTGACCGTAAAGTCTCAAGAATACAACCTCTATCAGAGTAAGGAAAGGCGTGGGGTGGTGGCTCTTTTTGGTTTTAAGTGGACTTTGAACTTATCAAACTTCAAACACTACAGTGACAACTTTGTAAATATGGGGTTTTTTTCCCTTCCTGCTTCTCTCCCAGGTTCTGGAGCAATAGTTGCTGCCATCGTGGTGGGGGTGATTATAATTTTCACAGTGGTTCTGCTCATCCTGAAAACATACAACAGGTACGTGACCAAACCAAGCCAGGATGGACCAAAGTCCCTGCTCTCAGCTAACAGAGCATTTCAGCTTGTTGCTGAAAATTTCCAGGAGAATCTAAGCACTGAAGTGCTGATTGCAGGGTACTGAACCTCACTGTCAGTGCTCTGTGCTTGGATCTTAGGAAGCACGAAGAGCTCCTTGACGGAGGCTGCATGGTGGGAGCTCTTTTTAGGGATTCCTGGTGGGGAAAGTCTGAGTGTGCACCAAGGCTGCCAGAGGGAGAGTTTGACTCCTCACTTCTCAGAGCTCACATGCTCTGGGAGGGCTTTTGGTATCTTTGGGATGAAATCCTGGCTTGGCTTGACTGGGTTGTGTGGGAACCTCCCCAAAACTCACCCTGGGAGAGGCGAGCCCAGCCCGGGTGCCAATTCCCCTTTTACCTTTGCCAGGCGCATGCGAGTACGGCGGGAGCTGGAACCCAAAGCCTCCAAGCTGGCAGTGCCACCTCCTGTGGGGCACAGCAGCCACAGCCTGGCCCAGCAGCCCTCGGTGACCTTCATCCCTGTGGACATCCACCTGCAGAGCAGGTAACCAGGAGCTCCCTGCCAAAGAGATGGAATTGTTATCCCACGGAGCTGGGACTCCTCAGAGAGCTGCACTGGGAGCAGCAGCCAGCTGTGATTCCCTCTGTAAACTGATAGAAACCCTGGTTCCTGCTTTGGGAGGAAAAACCAAAGGTCTGGACACTTTTCCTGTGACTGAAATAACAGAGGGAGGTTTAGGAATCATCAGGATGGCAGCGAGGCCTCCTCTGGGTCTGGATAAACCAGGAAGAGAAGATGCCCAGGTTTTGTGGAGCTTTTGCTTCCTCAGAGACTCTGAACCCTCTCTGTTCTGCTGATGAACTGGAGGAAAAGTCTGGACATGCCCCAAACTCAGTTTGGACCCGAGACTGTTACGAGTTACATGGAAGAGGTTTGTGGCTTATTTTATACCTGATGGGCAGTACAGGAAGCATCAAAATTGTATTTATCTTTACTACTATTTCATGTTTCTTATCTCACATATGTACAGGTTGAGGAAAAAAAAAAGTTACTTCTTATTTTCAAGTATTTTTAAACTATTTCTATAAACTCAGTAACTCCATTTCTGAAGGAACTCAGTGTCTGAGGGGTTTCACTCTCAATTCAGGTTCATGGCTGGAGCTGTGTTAGAATGCTCTGTCTTACACAAAATCTGAGTTCTTTAACTGAAAAAAATAAGCATGGAAATAGAAAAAACCAGCTTGGACAAAGCAAGGGAGGCTCTGTGCACCCCAACGTGCCACTCACCCTGCAAGGCTTTGTTCTCTGGTGCAGCCCAACTATTTTTAGCCATTTTTTATTCTCAAAACCAACCCAAAGCGAGGCTGTTTTGTGAGTGTGAGGGCTGTGGGTGTGCAGCAGTGGCACAAAGGAATTCCCAGGGACACTCACAGCCCACGGGGTGGGAACACAGAGCACCATTGTCAGACACTGACTGCCAGATTGTCTGAGATTTTATATTTCATATTTTTTTCCATTAAGCTTGGATCTCTTGAGCAGGTCAGTTTAACTAACTGGTAATTTTTATTGTGCAGAAACTAAATTCAATTACTTTGCAATATTCTTTTTTGGCTGAAACTGGAGCACGGTTTGGATTCCAAACCAAATATTGGGACAGCTGTTTGTGAAGTTTCTGAATCTCCTTGTAAATATTTCTCTTGTCCAGGTTCTTTACCTTATTTTTTGTGCCAGGGAAGACTGATTTAAGAATTCAAAAGGGACAGCAGATGCACACCTAATATTTCTTCCAAAAGAATATAAAGGAGCTGGTTTTCTGTTTCTATCTCTGGATGTTCTCTGAGCAGTTCCATGGGACCAAAATCAAGATTTTTGGGGAAGATAATCCCATCTTACTGTTGTTTTTTTACCATCCCTAGCCAGACCTACTTGTAGCACATTTTGTTTACTTTCCATTTGCTTCATTTCAAGCCAGCACAGTTCACAGGCAGAGTGAGCAGAACTACTGCAAGCAGTTCCAGTTGCACAGAATTACTATTGCTGGCAGCAGAACTGGCTGCTGGGGCCACACCAGCATTGCTCCAGCTGAAAAATTCAAATACCACTAAAATCTGCATCACGTTGGCACCTCCTGGGAGGCCCCACAACCCCTCCTGGCAGCAAAACCCAGAGCTGGTGCTGAGCAAGCAGAACACCTTCTCAAGGAACAAAAACCCCTGCTCTGTGCCATTTGCTGAGGATTTGAGCTTTCCAGGAACAACCTCACACTCTCCCTGCCCTGGTAACATCAGCTGCCTCAGGGCTGATCCAAACCTGTCCTGATTTGGCCTCCAGGTTCCACTTCCAAACACACAGATTTTGGGAATGCTCCCCCTCAGCTGGCCTTGCCTTGCAAGAATCAATGGTTGGGTTTTCCCCCTAAAGTTCTACAGGATCTTCAGCAGGTCAGATCCTCCAGCTGGAATTTCACTGATCCAGATACTCTGGTAAAATGTTTAATTTTTCACTGCTGGGTAAGTCCTGACCCCAAAACTCAGCTCTCCCCCCTTATTTCCATCCTCCTTAACCCAGCAGAGAGCACGGAGCTCCACCTAGTGTCCTCCTGCCTTCCCACGGGTTCTAAGCCGTGTTCCTCAGCAAAAACATAAAGCAATCCCAGCTTCAGCTGTCACCTTTACTAAACTCCCTCATCCACGGTGCCAGGGCTGTTGAGCAGCCAAGTAAAGCACTGTCCAAAGTTTGGCCGTGCAAGACTCAGATTACTACAACTCTAAGCAGATAAAATATGATAATTTCCCTTGGGTTTTATTCCTGAGCCCCATAACCAATTTACTTCCCAAAAATGCATCTGTAATTCAGCCCAGAAAGAGCCACAGAGGTCAGCGACCTCCACCAGTCACACCAGTTTGTCCAGAGTGGGACGGGCTGGAGAGCTCATGACTCCTCCTCTGGACCACAAAGGCAGGGAGCTACTGGAGGGGGTCCAGTGGAGGGCACAAAGATGATTTGGGGTCTGGAGCATCTCCCTGATGAGGAGAGACTGTGGGAGCTGGGCCTGATTATCCTGGGGGAGCGAAGGCTGAGAGGGGATCCCATAAAATATCCCCAAGGGGGTGTCAGAGGACAGTGCCAGGCTCTGTTCAGAGACAGGACGAGGAGCAATGGCCATAAAATAAAACATAACGAGTTCCACCTCAACCTGAGGAAGAGCTTCTTTCCATGAGGGTGGCAGAGCCCTGGAACAGCTGCCCAGGGAGGGCTGGAGTCTCGCTCTGTGGGGACATCCCACACCCACCTGGACGTGTCCCTGTACCACCTGCTCCGGGTCACCCTGCCTTGACAGGGGGCTGGCCTGGGACATGTCCAGAGGCCCCCTCCAACCCCAACTCCTCCGTCACTTCTTCAGAGCCCTGCCTTGAGCCCAGGGACCTCTGTTATTCCGGGAAGGAGCCGAGGGGCCATGGCCGAGGGGCCGCTGCCGGGGGCTGAGGCGGCTGTGCCCTCACGAACCGGACCGGCCCCGCCGCCGTCCCTGAGGGAGCCGCGGCCGTGAGGGGACCAGAGATCTCGCGAGACACCGACATCGGCAATAGCTGCGGGGGCCAACATCTCGCGAGAACGCGACTCACGGACGCGCTCACCCCCGCGCGCGCCGGAGCAGCCGAGCTCTCTCATTGGCCCGGCTCCCGCGCGCGCGCCGACGCTCCGCCAATCAGCAGGCTGCGAGGGGAAACCCTGCGCGGCGCGCGCCTGGCCCCGCCCACCCCTTCGCGCCCCTCCCGCCTTCCCTCCCTCCACCCCCCCCACCCCCGGCACGGCTGAGGGGGCGCGCGGTGCACGCCGGGACGGCAGCGCGCGCCGCGGCCGGGAGGAGGCGGAGGAGCCAAGATGGACGCCGGGTTCTTCCGCGTAAGTGCCGGCCCGGGGGGCCCTGAGGGCGGGCGGACGGCGCGGCGGCCCCGCCGGGGCACGGGGGCACCGCCCGGCCCCGCTGCAGGCCCGCGCCGGAGCCGTGTTGCCCCGCGCGGCGCCGCCGTGCCCCCCCGCCCCCGCCCTGCGCAGGCTCCTCGCCGCGGAGAAAATGGCGGCGGGAAGAGGCCGCGGCGGCGCGGCCCGGGCGGCAGCGCGGGGATCGAGCGGCTCCGGGCCGGACTGGGCACGGGGGGAGGCTCCGCGGGCGCCCCCGGGGCGGCGCTCCCCGGCCAGGCTCCTCACGGGGCCCTGAGCGGCCCCCGGCCCCGGAGGTCCCGACCCACGCGGGGCCGTGTCACCGCTGCGACCCCCCAGGCGCGGGGGCGAGAAGGGGCCGAAGGGCTCTGAGGGGTCAGGCCGGGTTTGCGCTGTCCACGCTCTTTAGTGGCCACGGTCAAAGCAAATAAACAACCCTGCCCCTATTTTTATTGAGGTTTATTTCTAGAGGTTTTTAAGTATATTCATAGCAAAAAGAAGTTAGGCTGTATTCATATGTTGGTATTTTATTTTTAATCCTTGAGTTTTTTCTTTAATCTTACAGCTGTGCTGCATTTTCTGCAGAGACCACCAAACCTATGCAGGGTCTATTTATTTTCTTCTTTTTCCTCCATCAATTGAAGCGACCTTATTTGGGGGGTTTCCGTGATAATTTTTGAGAACCAATCTCAATTTCTATGTTCATTCATTTATTCAGCCCATATTATTTTCATTTCCTGCAGCTAGCATGTGTTTAAAATACAGTAGTACACATAACCCCTCCCTTATTTCAGTTCTCTGTTCGTGGACTAACTTGAGAAAAATAATTGCAGATTAATTCTGCACTCGTTCTAATGTAGTTGTTAAAAGGTTTACAGCTGATTGACAGCAGGATTACTGGGGCTGAAAACTCTGGATTAGAAATCTAATATTCTTTTAAACTGGCCTGTGGAAGGTGGCATTTTATAAAAACCAAAGCAGCATGGCACAGAAATGGGGCTGTGAATAGTTTTATTCTGGGTTCAGGAGGAACCAAATGTGCAATGACAGAAATGCAGCAGAGCAACAATTTGGATTCCCCATACCAAGCAGCCTCCTGTTTATAGTTCTGTCAGTTCTTCACATTTCTGTGAAGTTTCAGTGCAAACTTATTTTGTCTGTCCTTCAATTTCTGTAGCCCCCTTGCTCTGTCCTGTTTGGTTCCCTTTGCTGCTTGCCACGTGTTATCAACAAGAAACTTCCTTTCCATTTCCCTTCTGGCTTGTGAAATAACTTTTAAAAACCCCAAAAGAACATTCAGTTGTTGAGTAAACTGGCAAGTACTGTGGGGTTTTATGTAAGCCACACACAGACTGCAAA